>NW_025421851.1:0-79721 GCF_011764305.1 Mustela putorius furo | reverse complement strand
TCCCCAGAGATAAAAAGGTAAGAAGGAACAGGCCCCGTAGGCCCTAATCGGATCCATTGCTTTGGTTTCCAGGCATCTCTCCTCAGAGGCATGGATTTCAGTACCAGCATAATGGCTGTTCTTGACTCACCCACCAGAACAAATCTCATCTACACATGGGAAACTTGTGTGACGTCGGTTAGAGTGATGTGATGTCAAAGCCTCTTTTTAGGAGGACCCTTCATTGCCCCAGTGCCACCGAGTCCATTTCCAAGGTATCCATAGACACAAAAACACATTAGGTGCTCCGCGAGATCCAGCAGATCTAACTTGTCTTGTTGCTAGGAGACAATTGGAATGCGAGGGTGGGCTACCCAGCCATCCATCCTTAGAACCCTGCTCGGAATCGTTAGCCTGGAGCCAACCAACAGGTCTCAATTGTCCTGCAGAAGAATCTTTGAAGTTGGGAGCTTCTCACAACTCCCATCGTGAGAAAAAACACCCATGGCCTCGTGATCCCCCCCCCCTTCATGAAGTGGCACCTCAGGGACATAAGGTCCAAACCTGAGCGATCGTCTGATCCTCACCCTGACTTCAGATGCACGAGATCTCGGTTCAGATCTGTAGATTGTGCCTGCCATGTCCTCACACAGAAAAACCTAAGCCTAGCTTGTGTCCTCAGACTTCCATCCTCAGACTAATGGCCCACAAGCCCTCCAGTTTGGGCAATCCAGAATTATATAATGCAGCACTTTCTGCTTGCCCCTCCAGAAGAAAAAACATTGCCTTCTGGGGCTACCCAGGAAACCCCAAATGAAGATCAACCTGAACGCCACTTGGCTGGTGTACCCAAAATATATAGGCTGACCTGGGCAATAGTGCCCTTTCTGACAGAGGCTGAGCCTGGACCTGCTGGCCCCACCCATACAGCTGGCCGCTCACTGAGCAACATCGGACCAGCCATTGCCTTAGGTCCTTATCTCTTCCCCAGCCTCGGTTTTCAGAATTTAGAAAACCTAGACCTTATCTCCAATCACTGCCCATGTTTGAAAATGATGCAGAAATCAGAACTCTTTCCTGATGGCAAGAAAACCTTGTGGTAGGCTTGTTGTATAAATGTTCAGTGTAGTGGATACCAGTGTGTCCAATGAGGCCCCACCATTGCTCGCGGGGCCACATAGGTGGCAAAACACACATTGTGACCCTCAGCCTTAGCCCAGTCCCTCAGGTAAGGCCTCTCAGTGGCTGGATGAAGAGACACAGCATATTGGGCTTGCCATGCCCCTAGGCCCCCAATTTTTAACCATAGTTCGGGTTGTCCCTTCACTCTTCCCCAGGGCTCTGCTTTGGAATTCCTCTTTTGGTGGGACACCTGAGGTTAACAACCCTGAAAGGGAGTCCTCCATCCCCACAGATTTGACGAAAAACAATTGGGATTGGGGACAAATCCACAGAGAGAGCAAGATTCGTCCATGGCCCATGAGGCCTCCTCGACATTCCACGGCCATCGCTGAAACAAAAAAAATCCAGAGACAAAAGACTGAGCAAGCGCCTCAGACTCCTACTATCTTCATATCCTGAAGATGTCTTCTCATGGTTTGTAGATCGGGCCTGCCATACCTACGTCCCCCAACATAAGACTGAGTTTGTGTTTTCAGACTTCTGTCCTCAAAAGTCCTGGGCCACACACACCATCCAGGCTGGGGACCCTGGAGCCACACATTAGGACTGTGCCTACCCAATCCATGGGAATTCTGCCCATTCCATTGTCCAAAATCGTACAAATTAGGAGAACCCTCCAAAAGTCTTCTGAGGCCATCCCAATAGTATAGGTCGCCCGGGACAAAAAAAGGTCAGTCTGACACCAGCTGAGCATCTACCTCTACTCATACCCTAGAAGGATGTCCCCAGAGAAGAAGATTGAACCAGACAGGACCCTAGGCCAAACTCGGATCCATTGCTTTGGTTTACAGGCATGTCTCCTCAAAAACCCTGGTTTCCAATACCAGCATTGGGGTTTTTCCTGAGGGCACCCATCAGAACCAAACTCGTCTCCACAAGGAAAAACTTGTGCATGGGAGCTATGTCAAAAGCTTAGGAGAATACTTCAGGGTCCCGGTGCCACCGCCCCATTCCAAGGCCCTCATGGACACAAACACACATTAGACCCATCCTCAGGAAAGTCCATTTTCAACTCAGCCACCCCCCGGTTGCTCCCGCAGAGAGCCATCAGATCTAAACTGTCCTTGTCGCTAGGAGACAATTGGAATGGCGAGGCGGGCTTCCCAGGCATCCCATCCTCGAACGTTGGTCTGGACTCAAAATCCATATGGGATGTCCTGGAGCTGTCCAAACAGGTTCTCAATTTGTCCCGCAGCAGAAGGAATCCCTGGAGGGGGCATCCCACCACTCCCAACGTGGGAAAAAAAAAACTCCGCGCTCTCGAGAATCTGGCTCCCTTCATGAAGGGGCCCGTCATGAAAAGAAAATCCAAGCTGAGCCAACGTCTGATCCTCGCTCTGACTTCAGAAGCATGAGATATTGCTTCAGTCAGATCTTCAGGGGGTACATGCCGTGCCCCTCGCTCTGAACCCAAGTCTAGCTTGTGTTCTCAGACTTCCATCCTCACACTCCTGGCCCCCTGAAAGCCTACAAGTTTGGCAATTCCGGACAATCATAGCAGCACTCTGCCTACCCTCTAGAAAAAAATAGATTGCCTAATGATCTAACCCGGGCACATTAAATGAGAATAAACCTACACGGGCACTCGAATGTACCCAAATTATATAGTCTAACCTGGGCAGTAATGCACTGTCTGGACACAACCTGAGCTGGGACCTCCTGAGCAACACACAGACAGCTGACTTTGCACACTGAGCACATCAGACCCACCATGGCCTTAGGTCATCATCTCTGCCCTACCTCAGTTTTTTTTCAGGCTTCAGTACCTAGACCTTATCTCCAATCACTGCCCAGGGGTGACTGTGATGCAGAAAATCAGAACTCCTGCTTACCCAAGGCAAGAAACCTTGTGGTTGCCATGTTGTCCTACGTTCAGTGTAGGAGAAAAACCAGCATTCACCCTGAGGTCACGCCCATTCTTGAGTGCGACGGGGGCATAAAAGTCACGCATTGTGACCTTCAGCGTGATTACTGACCTCTAGTAAATCCTCCTCAGTGGCTGGACCCATTAGATGTCATAATGGGGCTTGACATGTCCCTAGGCCCCAATTTTTAACCAGATTTCTGGTTGTCCAGTCACAACCCTCCCCAGGGATCTACTCTGGAAAAACCCTCATTTGGTGGGACACCTGAGGTTGAAAAACAAAACAAAACAATCAACAACAAACAAAAAAAAACGGACTTCTTCCATCCCACAGAATGACCCCAAAACTTCTTTGGATGGGGCCAAAACCCCAGAGAGTAACACTCGTATATTTCCCATGAAGTCACCCGGGATATTTCACGACCATGAGTGACATGATATCCAGAGACAAAATACTTGAGCAAGAGCCTCACACTCGCCCTTTTTTTCATATCCCAAAACTGTCCTCCTCATGGTCTGTAGATCAGTCCTTCCATACCTATGACCCTGAAAACATAAGCCGAGTTTTGTTTTTTCAGACAACTGTCCAACAGACCTGGCCTACACACCCTACAGGCTCAGGCCCCTGAGGCCAAAACCTGAAGAAGACTGTGCTTTGCCCTCTCCAAAGGGAATTGTATGTGCCCATTCCAATGGCCACAACACTACTAAGAGGATAAACCTCCAAAATTCCTGAGGCCATCCCAATAGTTTTGTGGCTTCCCAGGGACAAACAGGGGCAATCTGAGCCCCATCTGAGCACCTACCTGCACTCAGACCCCATAGACTGATATCCCCCAGAGGTAATAAGGAACGAATAGGCCCCTAGGCAAACTATCGGATCCATTGCTTTGTTTTCGAGGCATCTCTCCTCAGAGGGCCTGGATTTCAATACAGCAATATGGCTGTTTCTTCTTGACTCACCATCAGAACAAAATCTCATCTACCACATGGGAAACTTGCACGATGGAGCTGTGTGAAAGCCTCTCTTTACGAGAACCCTTCAGGCCCCCAGTGGCCACCGCATTTTCATTCCAAGGTCTCCATAGACACAAAATCATATTAGGAGGACAACACATCCACGGGAGAGTCCATTTCAACTCAGCCTCCCTCGGTTGCTCCCCCCAGATCCAGCCGATCTGACCTGTCTTGTTGCTTGGAGACAATTGGAATGCGAGGTGGGCTACCCAGCCATCCATCCTTAGAACCCCTGCTCGGAATCGTTGTCCTGGAGCCAACCAACAGGTCTCAATTGTCCTGCCAGAGAGAATCTTTTGCATTTGGGAGCTTCTCACACAACTCCCATCGTGGGAAAAAAAAACCCCCATGGCCTCGTGATCCCCCCCCCCCCCTTCAAAAAGGGCCACAGGTACATAATGTCCAACCTGAGCGATCGTCCTGATCCTCGCCCTGACTTCAGATTGCACGAGATCTAGATTCAGGTACTGTAAGATTGTGCCGGCCATATCCCTCACCCAGAAACCTAGGCCTAGCTTGGGATCTCAGACCTCCGTCCTCAGACTACTACTGGCCCACAAGCCCTCCAGTTTTTGGCAATCCAGAACTACAATGCAGCACTCTGCCTGTTCTCCAGAAGAAAAAAAATTGCCCTCTGGGGCCTACCCAGAAACCCCCAAATGAGGATCAACCTGCACGCCATTCGGCTGTACCCCACATATATAGGCTAACCTGGGCACTAATGCCCTTTCTGGACACACAGCCTGAGCCTGGACCTCCTGGCCCCACCCAGACAGCTGGCCGCACACTGAGCACAAACGGACCCCAGCCATTGGCCTTAGGTCGTCATCTCTCTTCTCAATCTCGGTTTTCAGGCTTTCAGAAACCTAGACCTTATCTCCAATCACGGCCCGGGTTTTTTGAAAATGATGCAGAAAAAAATCAGAACTCTTTCCCCCATGGCAAGAAACCTTGTGGTTTGGCATGTTGTCCAAGGTTTTCAGTGTACTTGAAACCAGTGTGGCCCAAGAGGCCCCGCCCATGCTTGCGGGCCACATTGGTCACAAAACACACATTGTGACCCTCAGCCTGAGCCCAGTCCTCAGGTAAGGGCCTCTCAGTGGCTGGATGGAGAGACAGCATATTGGGCTTGCCATGCCCCCTAGGCCCCCAATTTTTAACCATAGTTTCGGGTTGTCCCTTCACTCTTTCCCCAGGGCTCTGCATTTGGAATTCCTCTTTTGGTGGGACCCCTGAGGTAACAAACCTGAAAGGAGTCCTCCCATCCCACAGATTGACGAAAAACAATTGGGGATCGGGCCAAATCCAACAGAGACAGAAGAGCAAGATTCGTCCATGGCCCATGAGGCCTCCCCAACATTCCACGGCCATCGCTGATACAAAATCCAGAGACAAAAGCCTGAGCACGCGCCTCAGACTCGCTCATTTTTCATATCCTGAAGAGTTCTTCAGATAAGAACCTACACGGCACTCGAAATGCACCCAAAAATATAGTCTAACCCTGGGCACTAATGCACTGTCTGACAACCTGAGCCCGGACCTCGTGACCAACACCCAGACAGCTGACCGCACACTGAGCACATCAGACCCGCCATGGACCTTAGGTCATCATCTCTTCCATACCTCAGTTTTCAGGCTTCAGAACCTAGACCTTATCTCCAATCACTGCCCATGGGGTGACTGTGATGCAGAAATCAGAACTCTTCCTTACCCATGGCAATCAAAAGAAACCTTGTGGTTTGCATGTTGTCCCAACGTTCAGTGTAGGAGAAACCCAGCATTCACCTTGAGACCCCGCCCATTCTTGAGTGCGACGAGGGCATAAACACGCATTGTGTGACCCTCAGTGTGAGTCCTGTCCTCTAGTATGTCCTCTCAATGGCTGGACCATTAGATGTCATAATGGGCTTGACATGTCCCTAGGGCCCCAATTTTTAAAGATTTCTGGTTGTCCACTGGCAGTCGCCCCTCCCCCAGGCCTCTACTCTACTCTGGAATCCCTCATTTGGTGGGACACCTGAGGTTGAAAAAACAAAACCAAAAACAAATCAACAACAACAGAAAAACGGACTTCTTCCATCCCCCACAAAATGACCCCAAAGAGTCTTTGGACGGGGGCCAACCAAGAGTCCCCCCAGAAGAGTAAGACTCGTCCATTTCCCATGAAATCACCCGGAAATTTCAGGACCATCCCTTAGAACGTTTTGTGACACGATATCCAGAGACAAAAAACTTGAGCAGGAGCCTCACACTCGCCCCCTTTTTCATATCCCGAAGAGTTCTCCTCATGGTCTTGTTAGATCAGTCCCACTGCCATACCTATGACCCGAAACATAAAGCCGAGTTTTTGTTTTCAGACAACTGTCCAAACAGCCTGGCCTACACACCCTACAGGCTCAGGCCCCTGGAGCCAAAAAACTGACGACTGTGCTTCCCCTCTCCAAGGGAATTGTATGTGCCCACGTCCAATGGCCACCACCCTACTAATACGATAAAACCTCCAAAATCCCTGAGGCCATCCCAATATTTGTGGCTTCCCAGGACAAACAGGGGCAATTCTGGACCCATCTGAGCACCTACCTGGCCCTCAGACCCATAGGCTACTACTCTGGGATCCCCCATTTGGTGGGGACATTCCTGAGGTTTGAAAAACAAAACAAAACAAATCACAACAAAACGAACAACGGACACTTCTTTTCTTCCGTCCCACAGAATAGACCACCAAAACTCTTTTGGTACGTGGCCCAAACCCCAGAGGAGTAAGACTCTCGTCCCCATTTCCCATGAAGTCACCCCGGAAATTTCATGACTATGAGTGACAACGATATCCAGAGGACAAAAAACTGAGCAAAGGGCCTCCACAAATCGCCCTTTTTTTCATATCCCAAAAGTTTCTCCTCATGGTCTGTAGATCAGTCCTGCCATACCCTCCATGACCCGAAAACATTAAGCCGATGTTTGTGTTTTTCAGAACAATTGTCCCCAAAACAGCCCTGGCCTACACCACACCTACAGGCTCAGGCCCCCTGGAGCCAAAAACCGTGACGACTTTTGGCTTGCCCCTCCCAGGGAAAAAACTTGTATGGTGCACATTCCAAAGGCCACACAACCCTACTAATAGGATAAACTTCCCCCCATCCCTGAGGCCATCCCAATATTTTGTGGCTTCCCCCCTTGGACAAAACAGGGGCAAAATCTGGGCCCATCTGAGCACCTACCGGCACTCAGACCCTTTTTGAGACTGATTTTCCCCAGCAGAATTAAAAAGGAACGAAACAAAACAGGCCCCTAGGGCAACTATCGGATCCATTGCTTTGGTTTCCAGGCATCTCTCCTCAGAGGCCTTGGATTTCAAATAACAGCATATGGGGCTGTTTCTTGACTCACCCATTCAAAAACAAAATCTCATCTACACATGGGGGAAACAAGCACGTGGAGCTGTGTGAAAGCCTCTCTCTTTAGGAGAACCCTTCAGGGCCCCAGTGCCACCACGCTTCATTCCAAGGTCTCCCATAAACACAAAATCACTATGGGAGGACACATCCACGGGTAGAGTCCCATTTCAACTCATCCCCCTCGGTTGCTCCCCCAGATCCCAGCAGATCTAACCTGTCTTGTTGCTTGGAGACAATTGGAATGCGAGGTGGGCTAACCCAGCCATCCATCCTTAGAACCCTGCTCGGAATCGTTGTCCCTGGAGCCAACCAAAAACAGGGTCTCAATTGTCCTGCAGAAGAAATCTTTGCAGTTGGGAGCTTTCTCACAACTTCCCATCGTGGGGAAAAAACACCCATGGCCTCGTGATCCACACCCCCATTCAAAGAAGGGGGCCCATAAGGGACAGAAAATGTCCAACCTGATAGCGATCGTCTGATCCTCGCCCTGACGTCAGATGCACGAGATCTCGATTCAGGTCTGTAGATTGTGCCTGCCATATCATCCTCACCCCCCTAGAAAACCTAGGCCTAGCTTGGGTTCTCAGACTTCCGTCCCTCAGACTACTGGCCCACAAAGCCGTCCAGTTTGGCAATCCAGAACTACAATGCCAGCACTCTGCCTGCCTCCCAGAAGAAAAAACATTGCCCTCTGGGGCTACCCAGAAACCCCCAAATGAGGATCAACCTGGCACACGCCATTTCGGTGTAAAGCTGACCCCAAATATATAGGCTGACCTGGGCCACTAAAAGCCCTTTTCTGACACAGGCCTGAGCCTGGACCTCCAGGGCCCACCCAGGAAGCTGGCCCGCACACTGCCAACAAACCACGTACCACACACGACCCTGTAGCATGGATGCTTTATAGTCTTAGTTTCGTCATCTCTTCTCAACCTCGGTTTTTTCAGGCTTCAGGACCTCAGGAACCTAGACATTTATCTCCATTCACGGCCCCGGTTTGGAAATGATGCAGAAATCAGAAATTCTTTCCCCATGGCAAGAAACCCTTGTGGTTGGCATGTTGTCCAAGGTTCAGTGTAGTTGAAAAACCAGTGTGGCCCATGAGGCCCCGTCCATGACTTGCGGGCCACATTGTTCACAAAATTCACATTGTGACCCTCAGCCTGAGCCCAACCCTCAGGTTAAAGGGCCTCTCAGTGGCTGGGATGGAGAGACAGCATATTGGGCTTTGCCATGCCCCTAGGCCCCCAATTTTTAACCATAGTTTCGGGTTGTCCCTTCACACTTCCCCAGGGCTCTGCTTTGGAATTCCCTCTTTTGGTGGGACAAACTGAGGGTAAACCAAAAGGCAAAAAACACTGAAAGGAGTCCCTCCCATCCCACAGATTGACGAAAAACAATTGTGATCGGGCCAAATCCACAGAGAGCAAGATTCGTCCATGGCCCATGAGGCCTCCCCAAAACATTCAGTTACGGGGCCAAAACGTGATACAAAACAATCCCAGGCCAGAGACAAAAAGCCTGGAGCACGCGCCTCAGACTCGCTCATTCTTCATATCCTGAAGAGTTCTTCAGATAAGAAGAACCTACACGGCACTCGAAGGCCCAATCCAAAATATATAGTCTAACATGGGCACTAATGCACTGTCTGACAACCTGAGCCCGGACCTCGTGACCAACACCCACACAGCTGACCCGCACCACTGAGCTCATCAGACCCGCCATGGACTTAGGTCATCATCTCTTCCCTACCTCAGTTTTCAGGCTTCAGAACCTAGACCTTATCTCAATCACTGACATGGGTGGACTTGTGATGCAGAAAATCAGAACTCTTCCTTACCCATGGCAAGAAACCTTGTGGTTGGCATGTTGTCCAATGTTCGGTGTAGGAGAAACCAGCATTCACTGTGAAGGCCCCTCCCATTCTTGAGTGCGACGAGGGCATAAACACGCATTGTGACCCTCAGCGTGAGTCCTGGTCTATCTTGTAGGTCCTCTTAAGTGGCTGGACATTAGATGTCATAATGGGCTTGACATGTCCCTAGGCCCCCTATTTTTACCAGATTTCTGGTTGTCCACCTGGCCCCTCCGCAGAGCTCGACTCTGGAAATCCCTTATTTGGTGGGGACACCTGAGGTTGAAAAAAAACAAAACAAAACAAAATCAACAACAAAACAAACAACGGACTTCTTCCATCCCACAGAATGACCCCAAACTCTTTGGACGGGGCCAAACCCCCAGAGAGTAAGACTCGTCCATTTCCCATGAAGTGGCACCCGGAAATTTCACGACCATGAGTGACACGATATCCAGAGACAAAAACTTGAGCAAGAGCTTCACACTGCCCCTTTTTTCATATCCTGAAGAGTTCTCCTCATGGTCTGTAGATCAGTCCTGCCATACCCCTATGACCCGAAACATAAGCCGAGTTCAGTTTGTGTTTTCAAACAACTGTCCAAACAGCCCTGTCCTACACACCCTAAAGGCTCAGGCCCCTGGAGCCAAACATGAAGACTGGGCTTGCCCTCTCCAAGGGAATTATATGTGCCTATTCCAATGGCCACAACACTACTAATAGGATAAACCTCCAATGTCCCTGGGGCCATCCCAATATTTGTGGCTTCCCAGGACAAACAGGGGCAATCTGGGCCCATCTGAGCACCTACCTGCACTCAGACCCGTAGACTGATGTCCCCAGAGGTAAAAAGGAACGACGAACAGGCCCATAGGCACCTATCGGATCTATTGCTTTGGTTTCCAGGCATCTCTCCTTAGAGATCCTTAGAACCCTTAGAACCCTGCTCTTGCGTCGTTCCTTATGGGACATCCTTGAGCCATCCAACAGGTCTCGACTGTCCCACAGGAGTCCTTGTTCATGGACCACCTCACAACTCATATCATGGAAAGATTCCAAGGTCACAAGATGCCCCCAATCTTCATGAAGTCGGATCATGGAAAGAAACTCCAACCTGAGCCAAAAACGGCTGATCTTCGCCTTGACCCAGACGCACGAGATCTTGATTAAGCTTTTCAGAGTGCACCTGCTGTGCCCTCACCCCAAAAACCTAAGCATAGCTAGTGTTCTCTCAGACTTCCGTCCTCACTCTCCTGGACCACACGCCCTCCATTGTGGGATTTCCGATGACACAGTGCTGCACTCTGCCTGCCCTCTAGAAGAAAAAACGTTGCCCTATGGGTCTACCCAGAAACCTCAAATGAGGATAAACCTGCATGCCACTCAACTGTACACAATTATAACCAATTATATAGTCTAGCCTGTGCACTAATGCCCTGTCTGACACAACCTGAGGCCTGAATTCCCAACCGACACCCAGACAGCTTGCCGTACACTGACAATATCTGAACCGCCCATGGCCTTAGGTTTGCCATCTCTTTCCAACCTGGTTTTCAGGCTACAGAAACCTAGACCTTATCTCTACTCATTTTCCATGGGTGAACGTGTTGCAGCAGAAATCATAACACTACACCTCCTTCCCTCTTGCCAGAATCTTGTGGTTGGCATCTTATCCAAAGTTCAGTGTAGGACCCCTGTTGGGCCTACAGGAGTAGTAGTAGGGCCCCTGAGGGTAGTGTAGGGTCTCTGAGGCCCTGCCCATGCTTAAGAGCTGCGGTGGGCACAAACACACATTGGGACCCTCAGTTTGAACCCTGTCCTCAAGTAAAGCCTCATCAGTGGCTGGACCATGAGTCCACATATGGGGCCTGCCATGCCCCAAGTCACCCAATCTTAACCAGAAGTTAGAGACATCTAGTCACCCCTACTCAGGGCTCTGCTCTGGAATCCCTCTTTGGTGGGGGACATTTGAGGTAAGTAAACACAGAAAGGATCAGGCCATCCCCAGAGAGAAAGACTCCTCCACCTGAGGCCAGCCCGACATGACCCCACTATTGACTTGGGATCAGGCCATCCCCTTAGATAGAAAAAATTCTCCTCATGGTCTGTAGATGAGGCCAGCCCGAAATTCCAGGGCCACTATCCTGACACAAAATCCACCTGGAGACATAAGGGACCTCTCCCCCTCTAGGTTCTTCCATAGCCATTGGCCAAAAAGATTAGGAGAAACCTCCATAGTCCCAGAGTAGATTGGGCCGCCATACCTACGCTGAGCAACCCTCAACTCAAAAGACAGATTATCCCAAGAGTATTCAGGGACTTCATAACGTAAAGTGACATCCCTTTCCACACAACCTCCAGGCTGAGGCCCCTGGAGCCACATCACTCCACCAGGACTGTGGAGCTGCCCTCCAGTCCAAGGAAATTCTTCCATTCCATTGGCATTCACAAGTACACATTTCAACTCAGCAGATTAGCCAGAAACCTCCAAAGTCCCAGCAGCCCATTCCAATCCATCGTAGGAATCCTGCCCAGTACAACGAGGGGGGAGCCTGATCTTGACTGTCACAAGGAATCTGCAGCAACATCTCACAACTCAAATCGTAGGGACCTACAAGATAAAGCCTCATGAGATGCTCCCTTATAAAAGGTGTACATCATGGACAGGAAACTCTAAACTGTAATTGGTTCCATTGCTGTGGTTTCTAAGCATCTCTCCTCAGAGTCTGGTTTCCAATATCAGCATATGGGGGATTTCCTAAGGAAACAATCAGAACAGATCTTGTCTCCACATGAGAAACTTGCTCTTTGGAGCTATGTCAATACCTCAGGTTAGGAGGATCCTTCACGCTGGCACCATGGCCCAATTCCAAGGTCTCCAAGGACACAAACTTACATTATGATCCATCCTCAGGAGAGTCCATTTCAAATCAGCCCCCTCGGCTGCTCACCCAGAGCCAGCAGATCAAACCTGCCTTGTCACTAGGAGACAGTTGGAATGCGAGGTGGGCTGCCCAGGCATCCATCCTTAGAACCCTGCTCTGGAGAATTTTCTTTATGGGGACGTCTTGAATCCAACCAACCTGTCTTGACTGTCTCGCAGAATGAATCCTTGTGGTTTGAAGCATCACACAATCCCACTGTGAGAAAACCTCCATTTCCTCATGATGCCCCACACCTTCATAAATGGGCCATCATGGACAGAAACTCCATCCTAAGCCAAAGTCTGATCCGCGCCCTGAATTCAGAAGCACGAGATCTCGATTCAGCACTTGAGAGTGTGCCTGCTGTGCCCTCGCCCCGAAACCTAAGGCCTAACTTGTGTTCTCAGACTTCCGTCTTCACAATCCTGGCCACACCCCTCCAGTTTGGCAATTCTGGAGACACAATGCAGCACTCTGCCTGCCCTCCAGAAGAAAAATGTTGCCCTATAGGGCTAACCAGAAAACGCCAAATGAGTAACAACCTGCATGCCACTCGACCATACCCCAATTATACAATCTAGCCTGTGCACTAAAGCCCTGTCTGACACAGCCTGAAGGCAGACCTCCAGTCCAACACCCAGACAGCTGGCCGTACACTGAGCATATCAAACCCACAATGGCTTTCGGCCATCATCTCTACCCAACCTCAGTTTTCACCTTCAGAACCTAGACCTTATCTCCACTCACTGCTCAGGAGTGAACGTGATACAAGAATCAGAACTTCTCCTTCGCCATGGCAAGAAACCTTGTGGTTGGCATGTTGTCCAACGTTCATTGTAGGAGAAAGCAGCATGGACTATGAGGCCCCACCTATCCCTGAGGGCTACAATTTGCACAAACACACATTGTGACCCTCAGCGTGAGCCCTATCCTCATGTAAAGCCTCTTAGTGACTGGAACAACAGCCCACATATGGGGCTTGCCAAGCCCCTAGTCCCCCAATCTCAACCAGAGTTAGAGATGTCTAGTCACCCCTACTCAGGGCACTGCTCTGGAATCCCTCTTTGGTGGGACACCTGAGGTTAAAAAAAAAAAAAAATACAGAAAGGACTCTTCCCATCCACAGAATGATCCCAACCACTTGGGATCAGGCCAAATCACCAGAGAAAGACTTGTCCATGGCCCTTGAGGACACCCCGACATTCCACGGCCACCGTAGGCACAAAATCCAGAGACAAAAGCCTGAGCAAACGCCACATACTCGCCCTTTGTTCATAGCCCGGAAAATTCTCACGGTCTGTAGATCGAGCCTTCATACATACATCCCCAAACCTAAGCTGAGTTTGTGTTTTCAGACTTCTGTCCCCACAGTCCTGGCCCACACACCATCCAAGCTGGGGCCCCTGGAGCCACACCTGAGGACTGTGGCTTCCTTCTCCAGGGGAATTCTGCCATTTCCATTGGCCACAACCCTATAGATTAGGAGAAACCTCCAAACTCCCCGAGGCCATCCCAATAGTTTTGGCTGCCCAGGACAAACAGGGATGATCTTTCACAAGTTAGGAAACTACCTCCACTCAGACCCAGAGACAGATATCCCCATATAATAAGATTGAACTGGACAGGCACTTTGGCCCTAATCAGATCCATTGCTTTTTTTTCCAGGCATCTCTCCTCAGAGGCCTGGTTTACCAATACAAGCATATGGGGGATTACTGAGGCAATCACAGAAAAATCTCGTCTCCACATAGGAAATGTACTCTTTGGAGCTCTATAAAAAACCTCTGTTTAGGAGAATATTTCAGGGCCCCGGATCAAGCGCCCCATTCCAAGGTCTCCATGGACTTAAACCCACATTATGATCTATCCTCGGTAGAGTCCATGTCAACTCATCCCCCTTGGTTTCTCCCCCAGGGCCTATAGATCAAACCTGCCTTGTTGCTAGGAGACAACTAGAATGAGAGGCGGGCTGCCCAGGCATCCATCCTTAGAGCCCTATCCTGGAGTCGTTCCATATGGGACATCCTAGAGCCATCCAACAGGTCTCAAGTGTCCCACAGAGGGAATCTTTGCAGTCTGGTGCATCTCACAACTCCCATTGCGGGAAAATCTTCATGGCCTCTTGAGACGCTCCACTTTATAAAGGGGCCATTATGGACAGAAACTCCAACCTGAGCAAAAACGTCTGATATTCGCCCTGGCTTCAGGTGCATGAGATCTTGATGCAGCTCTACAGAGTGTGCCTTCTGTGCCCTCACCCCAAGAACTAAGCCTAGCTTGTGTTCTCAGACTACCGTTCTCACACCCCTGGCCCAAAAGCCCTACAATTTGGCAATACTGGGGCCACAATGCAGCACTCTGCCTGCCCTCCAGAAGAAAAACGTTGCCTTTTGGAGCTACCTGGAAACCCGAATGAGGATCAACTGAACGCCACTCGACTGCACCCCAAATATACAGTCTACCCTGTCTAATGCCCTGTCTGACACAGCATGAGCCCACACCTCCAGACCTACACTCAACAGCTAGCCACACACTGAGCTCATTGTACCCATCAGGTCCTTAGGTCTTCAACTCTTCCCAACCTCGGTTTTCGGGTTTCAGAACCTAGACCTAAACTCCAATCACTGTCCAGGGGTGAACGTGATGCAGAAATCACAACTCTTCCTTCGCGATGGCCGGGGGAAACGTTGTGGTTGGCATATTCTCCAACGTTCAGTGTAGGAGAATCCAGCGTGGCCCATGAGGCCCTTCCCATGCTTGAGGGCCTTGTTGGGCACAAATAGGCATTGTGACCCTCAGCATGAGCCCTGTCCTCAAGGAAGACCTCTCAGTGTCTGAATCAAGAGCCCACATATTGGACTTGCCATGCCCCTAGGCCCCCAAAGTTAAACAGAGCTGGGGTTATCCAGGTGTCCCTACCAAGGACTCTGCTCGGGAATCCCTCTTTTATTGGCACACATGAGGTACATAAAATAAAATAAAAAAAACAGAAAGGACACCTCCGATCCCACAGAATGTACCCAAACTCTTGGGATTGGGTCAAATCCTCAGAGAAGGAAAGCCGTCCACAACCCATGAGGCCACGCCAGCATTCGACCCACATTGTTGACACAAATCCAGAGACAAAACCTGAGCAAGAACCTCAAAACTCACCCTTTTTCATATCCCGAAGTGTTATCACGGTCTGTAGATTGGGCGTGCCATACCTATGTCCCCAATCCTAAGCGGAATTTGTGTTTTCAGACTTCTGTCCCCACAGGCCTGACCCACACACCCTCAAGGCTGGGCCCCTAGAGCCAAACTCAGAACTGTGCCTGCCCTCTCCAGGGGATTTCTGCCCATTCCATTGGCCACAACCCTATAGATTAGGAGAAACTCCAAAATCCCGAGGCCATTCCCAATATTATAGGCTGCCTAGGACAAACAGGGCCGATCTGACACAAGCCGAGCAACTACCTCCCCTCAGATCCATAGACACGTATCCCCAGGAAAGAGATTGAACCGGACAGGCACCTAAGCCATAATCATATCCATTGCTTTTGTTTCCAGGCATCTCTCCTCAGAGGCCTGGTTTCCAATACCAGCATATGGGAGATTCCTTAGGCACTCATCAAAACAATTCTCTTCTCTACATAGGAAACGTACTCTTTAGAGCTCCATCAAAACCTCCGGTTATGAACATCCCTCAAGGCCCCGGATCAAGCACCCCATTCCAAGGTCTCCATGGACACAAATGCACATTATGACCCATCCTCAACTCACTCATTTCAAAACACCCGCCTCGGTTACTCCCCTAGATCCAGCAGATCGAACTTGCCTTGGCGCTATGAGACACCTGGAATGGGAGGCAGGCTGCCCAGGCATCCATCCTTAGAACCCTGCTCTGGATAACTTCCTTATGGGATGTCCTGGAGCCATCCAGCAGGTCTCGAATGTCCCACGGAAGGAATCATTGCGGTTTGGAGCATCTCACAATTCCCATCGTGGGAAAACCTCCATGGCCTCGTGACACCCTCCCCTTCATGAAGGGGCCGTCATGGACAGAAACTCCAACCTGAGCCAACGTCTGATCCTAGCTCTGTCTTCAGGTACACGGGATCTTGAATCATCTCTGTAGAGGGTTCCTGCCGTCCCCTCACCCCGAAATCTAAGTCTGGCTTGTGTTCTCAGAATTTTTTCCTCACACTCCTGGCCCACAAGCCTTCCAGTTTGGGAATTCTGGAGCCACTATGTGGCACTGTGTCTTCCTTCCAGAAGAAAAACGTTGCCCTCTGGGGCTACCCAGTAACCACAAATGAGTACCAACCTGCACGAAACTCGACTGCACCCCAATGATACAGTCTAGCCTGGGCACTAATTCCCTGTCTGCCACAGCCTGAGCCTGCACCTCCCAACCCACACTCAACAGCTGGCCGAACACTGAGCACATCACTCACACCATGGCCTTAGGTCTTCATCTCTTCCCAACCTCAGTTTTCAGGCTTCAGAACCTAGACCTTAAATCCAATCACAGTCCAGGAGTGAAAGTGTTGCAGAAATTAGAAATCCTTCCCCATGGCCAGAAAACTTGTGGTTGCCATATTGTGCAATGTTCAGTGTAGGAGAAACCAGCATGGTACATTAGGCCACGCCCTGACTTGAGGGGCTCCTTGGGCACAAAAACACATTGTGAAACTCAATGTGAGCCCTATGCTCTAGGAAGGCCTCTCAGTGTCTGGACCAAGAGCCCACATATGGGGCTTGCCATGTTCTTAGGTCCCAATGTTAACCACAGTTCTGGGTGTCGAGTCGCCCCTCCCCAGGACTCTGCTGTGGAATCCCTCTTTTGGTGGTCCACCTGAGGTAAAAAAAAAAAAAAAAAAAAAAAAAAAGGGCCTCCTCCCTTCCCACAGAATGACCCCAAAACTCTTGGGATTGGGTCAAATCCCCAGAAAGGGAGCCTCATCGATGGCCCATGAGGACACCCGGACATTCCATGGCAATCGGTGACACATATCCAGAAAAAAATAAGCATGAGCAAGCACCTCACTTTCGCCCTTTGTTCATATCCCGAAGAGTTCTCCTCACGGTCTATATATCGGGCCGGCCATACCTACAGACCCAAACCTAAGTGGAGTTTGTGTTTTCAGACTTTTGTCCAAATATCCCTGGACCACACACGCTCCACACTTGGATCCCTGGAGCCACACCTCAGGACTGTGCTTCCCTTTCAAGAGAATTCTTCCCATTCCATTGGCCACAACCTTGCAAATTAGGAAAAAACCTCCAAAGTTCCCGAGGCCATCCCAATAGTGTAGGCCGCCCAGGACAAACAGGTGTGATCTCAAACCAGCTGAGCAACTACCTCCACTCAGACAAAAGATGTCCCCAGAGAAGAATATTGAACCGGACAGGCCCCTAGGCCCTAATCAGATCCATTGCTTTGGTTTCCAGGCATCTCTCCTCAGAGGCCTCATTTCCAATACCAGCAAATGGTGGTTTCCTGAGGCACCAATAAGAACAAATCTGGTCTCCCCCCCATGGAAAACTTGCTCATTGGAGCTTTGTTATAACCTCTGGTTAGGAGAATCCTTCAGGGCCCTGGTGCCACTGCCCCATACCAAGGTCTCAATGGACTCAAACCAACATTAAGACCATCCTCAGGAAAGTCCATTTCAACTCATTTAAGACCATCCTCAGGAAAGTCCATTCCAACTCAGCCCCCTCTGATGCTACCCCCAAGCCAGCAGATCAAATGTTTCTTGTTGCGAGGAGACAATTGGAATTGAGGCTGTCTGCCCAGGCATCCATACTTAGAACCCTGTTCTGGAAAAATACCTTAGGAGACGTCCTGGAGCCATCCAACAAATCTTAATTGTCCCACAGAAGGAATCCTTGCGGTTTGGAGCATCTCACAACTCTAATAGTGGGAAAAACCCCCATGGTCTCATAATGCCCCCCCCCCCCTTCATGAAGGGGCCAACATGGACAGAAACTCCAACCTGAGCCAAAGTCAGACCTCGACCTGAATTCAGACTCATGAGATCGCAATTCAGCTCGGCAGAGTGTGCCTGCCATGTCCATTCCCCGAAACCTAAGCCTAGCTTGTGTTCTCAGACTTCCGTCCTCACTCTCCTGGCCCACAAGCCCTCCAGTTTGGGAATTCCGAAGCCACAATGCAGCACTCTGCCTGCCCTCCAGAAGAAAAACTTTGCCCTATGCTGCTAATAAGAAACCCCAAATGATTATCTAATGCATGCCACTCGACTGTAAAGCAATTATAGAGCCTACCCTGAATACGAATGCCCTGTCTGGCACAGCCTGAGACAAGACATCCCAAACGACACCTAGACAGCTGGCTCCAACCTGGTCACAAGGGACCCGCTATGGCTGTAGTACGACATCTCTTCCCAACCTCGGTTTTCAGGATTCAGAACCTAGACCTTATCTCCAATCACTGCCCAGGGGTGAACGTGATGCAGAAATTAGAATTCCTCCTTCCCCATGGCCAGAAACCTTGTGGTTGGCATGTTGTCCAACATTCAATGTTGGAAAAACCTGCATTGTCGGAAAGGCCCCGCCAGTGCTTGAGGGCTGCCTAGGGCACAGACATGCATTGTGACCTGTAGCGTGAGTCCCGTATTAAAGTAACGCCTCTCAGTGGCTGGACCAAGATCCTGCATATGGCGATTGTCATATCCATAGGCCCCCAGGCTTACCCAGAGAGCGAGTATTCCAGTTGTCAGTACCCACTGCTATGCTCCAGAATCCCTCTACTGGGGGGACACATGAAGCTGAAAACAGGACTCTTCCCTTACCACAGAATGACCCCAAACTCTTGGGGGCTGGACAAACTACCAGAGAGGGAGACTTCTACGACCCATGAGGCAACTCCTACATTAAATGGTAATTGTGGACAAAATATCCAGAGACAAAAGACTGAGCGACTGCCTCCCTCTCACCCTTCTTTCATATCCAGAGGAGCTCCCTTCACGGACTGTAGATCAGGCCTGCCATAACCTCGGCCCCAAACCTGAGCTGAGTTTGGGTTTTTGGATGTCTGTCTGTACAGCCGTGGCCCACACCGCCTCCAGGCTGGGATCTCTGGAGCCACACCACAGAAAACTGTGCCTGCTCTCTCCTAAGATACTGCCCGTTCCATTGGCCACAACTCTACAAAATAGGAGAAACCTCAAGGTCCCCAAGGACATCCCACTACCGCAAGCCGCACTGGACAAACAGGGGCATTATGACACCAGCTGAGCCACTACTACCTCCATGCAGACACACAGACTGATATCCGCAGAGACAGAAGATTGAACCAGACAGGCCCCTAGGCCCTATTATGAACTCTTGCTTTGGTGTCCAGGTATCACTCCTCAGAGGCCTGGGTTCGAAGACCAGCATATGGGGCTATCCTGAGGCACCAGACAGAACACCTCTCATCTCCACATGGAAAGCTTCCTTGTTGGAGTTGTGTCAAACCCTTCGGGTTGGAGAATCCTGCAGAGTCCCTTAGCTACTGCCACATTCCAAGGTCTCCATGGCCACCAACCCACATTATGACTCATCCTCAGGAAAGTCCATTTAAACTCAGCCTTCTGGGTAGCTCACCCAAGAGCCCACAGATTGAGCATGCCTTGTCTCGACCAGGCAATGGGAAGGTGAGTTGGCGTTTCTCGGCATCCATGCTTAGGCCCCTGCTCTTGAGTCTTTCAGTATGGGGCATCCTGGAACCATCCAATAGTACTCGACTGTCCTGAAAAAGGAAACTTTGAAGTTTGGAGCAGCTCAAAACTCCCAGCATAGGGAAACCTCCCTGGCCTCATGACGCCCCCACCCCCTTCAGGAAGGGGCCGTCATGGACAAAAACTCCAGCTTGAGGCAACATCTGATACTCGCCCTGACTCAGATGCAGGAGATCTCGATTCAGCCTCTGCACAGTGGGCCCAAACCTCGTGCTACCTTGTGTTTTCAGACTTCCTTCCTCACACTCCTGGCAAACATGTCCTCAAGACTTGGAATTCTGGAACCAAAATGCAGCCCTATGCTGGCCCTCCAGAAGAAAAACGTTGCTCTATGGGGATCTCCATAAACCCCAAATGAGGATCAACCTGCTCGGTTCTCGACCTCACCCCAATTGGATTGTTCGGGTTGTCCATTCATCCCTCCCCAGAGCTCTGCTTTGGAATCCCTCTTTTGGTGGGACACCTGAGGTAACAAAACTAAAACGACTCCTCCCATCCTTCAGATTGACCCAAAACAATTGGGATTGGACCAAATTCACAGAGAGGATGTCTCGTCCATGGCCCATGAGGCCTCCCCGAGATTCCACAGCCATTATTGACAACAAAATCCAGAGACAAAAGTCTGAGCATGCGCCTCACACTCGCTCTTTTGTCGTATCCCGAAGAGTTCTCCTCACGGTCTGTAGATCGGGCCTGCCATATCTACTTCCCAAACCTAAGCCGAGTTTGTGTTTTCAGACTTCTGTCCCCACATTCCTGGCCCACAGACCCTTCAGGCTGGGGCCTCTGGAGCCACACATCAGGACTGTGCCTGTCCATACCACGGGAATTCTGCCCATTCCATTGTCCACAATCGTACAAATTAGGAAAAACCTCCAGAGTCCCCAAGGACTTCCCATATAATGTAGGCCGCCCAGGACAAACAAGGGTCATCTGAAACCAGGACTAGGATTCCGAGCAGGGTTCTAAGGATGGATGGCTTGGTAGCCCACATCGCATTCCAATTGTCTCCAAGCAACAAGACAGGTTAGATCTGCTGGATCTGGGGGAACAACCGAGGAGCATCAGTCCTGCCATACCTATGACCCGAAACATATGCAGGGTTTGTGTTTTCAGACAACTGTCCAAACAGCCCTGGCCTACACACCCTACAGGCTCAGGCCCCTGGAGGCAAACCTGACAACTGTGCTTGCCCTGTCCAAGGGAATTGTATGTGCCCATTCCAATGGCCACAACCCTTCTAAGAGGATAAACCGCCAAAGTTCCTGAGGCCATCCCAATATTTCTGGCTTCCCAGGACAAACAGGGGCAATCAGGGCCCATCCTAGCACCTACGTGCACTAAGACCCGTAGACTGATGTCCGCAGAGGTAAAAAAGGAACGAACAGGCCCCTAGGCACCTATCGGATCCTTTGCTTTGGTTTCCAGGCATCTCTCCTCAGAGGCCTGGATTTCATTAACAGCATATGGCTGTTTCTTGACTCACCCATCAGAACAAATCTCATCTACACATGGGAAACTTGCACAATGGAGCTGTGTGAAAGCCTCTCTTTCGGAGAACCCTTCAGGGCCCCAGTGCCACTGCTTCATCCCAAGGTCTCTGTAGACACAGAATCATATTAGGACACATCCAAGGAAACCCCAAATGAGGATCAACCAGCACGCCATTGGGCTGTACCCCAAATATATAGGCTGACCTGGGCACTAATGCCCTTTCTGACACAGCCTGAGCCTGGACCTCCTGGCCGCACCCAGACAGCTGGCCGCACACTGAACACATTGTGACCCTCAGGCTTTTGTCTCTGGAATTTTTATCAGCGATGGCCGTGGAATGTTGGGGAGGCCACATGGGCCATGGACGAATCTTGCTATCTGTGGACTTGGCCCGATCCCAATTGTTTTTCGTCAATCTGTGGGATGGGAGGACTCCTTTCAGGTTTGTAACCTCAGGTGTCCCACTAAAAGAGGAATTCCAAAGCAGAGCCCTGGGGAAGAGTGAAGGGACAACCCGAACAATATTTAAAATTTGGGGCCTAGGGGCATGGCAAGCCCAATATGCTGTCTCTACATCCAGCCACTGAGAGGCCTTACCTGAGTACTGGGCTCAGGCTAAGGGTCACAATGTGTGTTTGTGTGACCAATGTGGCCCGCAAGCATGGGCGGGGCCTCATGGGCCACACTGGTTTCAACTACAATGAACCTTGTACAACATGCCAACCACAAGGTTTCTTGCCATGGGGAAAGAATTCTTTTTCTGCATCATTATCAAACCCGGGCCGTGATTGGAGATAAGGTCTAGGTACTGAAGCCTGAAAACCGAGGTTGAGAAGAGATGTCGACCTAAGGCAATGACGGGTCCGATGTGCTCAGTGTGCGGCCAGCTGTCTGGGTGGCGTCAGGAGGTCCAGGATCAGGCTGTGTCAGAAAGGGTATTTGTGCCCATGTCAGCCTATATATTTGGGGTACAGCCGAATGGTGTACCCCGTTGATCCTCATTTGGGGTTTCTGGGTAGCCTCAGATGGCAATGTTTTACTTCTGGAGGGCACACAGAGTGCTGCATTTTTTAGTTCTGGATTGCCAAACTGGAGGGCTTGTGGGCCAGTAGTCTGAGGACAGAAGACTGAGAACACAAGCTAGGCCTAGTTTCTGGGTGAGGATATGGCAGGCACAATCTACAGACCTGAATCGAGATCTCGTGCATCTGAAGTCAGGGTGAGGATCAGACGACTGTTCAGGTTGGACATTCTGTCCCTGATGGCCCCTGCTTGAAGGTGGGGTGGATCACGAGGCCATGGGGGTTTTCCCAAGATGGGAGTAGTGAGAAGCTCCCAACTGCAAAGATTCTTCTGCAGGACAATTGAGACCTGTTGGTTGGCTCCAGGAGGATTCCGAGCAGGGTTCTAAGGATGGATGTCTGGGTAGCCCACCTCGCATCCAAGTGTCTCCAAGCAACAAGACAGGTTAGATCTGCTGGACCTGGGGGAGCAACCGAAGAGGCTGTGTTGAAATAGACTCTCCCGTGGATGTGTCCTAATATGATTTTGTGTCTATGGAGACCTTGAAATGAAGCAGTGGCACTGGGGCCCTGAACGGTTCTCCTAAAGAGAGGTTTTCACACAGCTCCATCGTGCAAGTTTTCCATGTGTAGATGAGATTTGTTCTGATGGGTGAGTCAAGAAACAGCCATATGCTGTTATTGAAAGCCAGGCCTCTGAGGAGAGATGCTTGGAAACCAAAGCAATGGATCCGATAGGTGCTTGGGGCCTGTTCGTACCTTTTTTCCTCTGGGGTCATCAGTCTATGGTTCTGAGTGCCGGTAGGTGCTCAGATGTGCCCAGATTGCCACTGTTTGTCCCGGGAAGCCACAAATATTGGGATGGCCTCAGGGACTTTGGAGGTTTATCCTCTTAGTAGGGTTGTGGCCATTGGAGTGGGCACATACAATTCCCTTGGAGAGGGCAAGCACAGTCGTCAGGTTTGGCTCCAGGGGCCTGAGCCTGTAGGGTGTGTAGGCCAGGCTGTTTGGACAGTTGTCTGAAAACACAAAGTCGGCTTATGTTTCGGGTCATAGGTATGGCAGGACTGATCTACAGACCCTGAGGAGAACACTTCGGGATATGAAAAAAGGGCGAGTGTGAGGCTCTTGCTCAAGTTTTTGTCTCTGGATATCCTTTCACTCATGGTCGTGAAAATTTCGGGTGACTTCATGGGAAATGGACGAATCTTACTCTCTGGGGGTTTGGCCCCGTCCAAAGAGTTTGGGGGTAATTCTGTGGGATGGAAGAAGTACGTTGCTCTGTTGTTGTTGATTTGTTTTGTTTTGTTTTTCAACCTCAGGTGTCCCACCAAATGAGGGATTCCAGAGTAGAGCCCTGGGGAGGGGCGACTGGACAACCAGAAATCTGGTTAAAAATTGGGCCTAGGGACATTTCAAGCCCATTATGACATCTAATGGTCCAGCCACTGAAGGACGTACTAGAGGACAGGACTCACGCTGAGGGTCACAATGCGTGTTTATGCCCTCGTTGCACTCAAGAATGGGCGGGGCCTCATGGTGAATGCTGATTTCTCCTACACTGAACGTTGGACAACAAGGCAACCACAAAGGTTTGTTGCCATGGGTTTTTATATGAAGAACTCTTTAGGATATGAAGAATGATCGAGTCTGAGGCGCTTGCTCAGGCTTTTGTCTCTGGATTTTGTATCAGCGATGGCCGTGGAATGTTGGGGAGGCATTATGGGCCATGGACGAATCTTGCTCTCTGTGGATTTGGCCCGATCCCAATTGTTTTTCGTCAATCTGTGGGATGGGAGGACTCCTATAAGGTTTGTTTCCTCAGGTGTCCCACCAAAAGAGGAATTCCAAAGGAGACCCCTGGGGAAGAATGAAGACACAACCCGAACTATGGTTAAAAATTGGGGCCTAGGGGCATGGCTAGCCCAATATGCTGTCTCTCCATCCACAACTGAGAGGCCTTACCTGAGAACTGGGCTCAGGCTGAGAGTCACAATATGTGTTGGTGACCAATGTGGCCCGCAAGCATAGGCGGGACCTCATGGGCAAAACTGGTTTCAAAACACGGAAACTAGGACAACATGCCAACCACAAGGTTTCTTGCCATGGGGAAAGAGTCCTGATTTCTGCATCATTTCAAACCCCGGCAGTGATTGGAGATAAGGTCTAGGTTTTGAAGCCTGAAAACCGAGTTTAAGAAGAGATGACGACCTAAGGCCATGGCGGGTCCGATGCGCTCAGTGTGCGGCCAGCTGTCTGGGTGGGGCCAGGAGGTCCAGGCTCAGGCTGTGTCAGAAAGGGCATTAGTGCCCAGGTCAGCCTATATATTTTGGGTACAGCCGAATGCCGTGCAGTTTGATCCTCATTGGGGGTTTCTGGGTAGCCCCAGAGGGCAATATTTTTCTTCTGGAGGGCAGGCAGAGTGCTGCATTGTAGTTCTGGATTGCCAAACTGGAGGGCTTGTGGGCCAGTAGTCTGAGGACGGAAGTCTGAGAACCCAAGCTAGGCCTAGGTTTCTGGTTGAGAATATGGCAGGCACAATCTACAGACTTGAATCGAGAATCGTGCATCTGAAGTCAGGGCGAGAATCAGACGATCACTCAGATTGGACATTCTGTTCCTGATGGTCCATTATTGAAGGTGTGGTGGATCACGAGGCCATGGCGGTTTTCCCCACGATGGGAGTTGTGAGAGAATATCCCAACAGCAAAGATTCTTCTGCAGGACAATTGAGACCTGTTGGGTGGCACCAGGAAAACATTTCCTAGCAGGGATCTATGGATGGATAGCTGGGTAGCCCACCTCGCATTCCAATTGTCTCCAAGCAACAAGACAGGTTAGATCTGCTGGATCTGGGGGAGCACCCGAGGAGGCTGAGTTGAAATGGACTCTCTCGTGGATGTGTACTAATATAATTTTGTGTCTATGGAGACCTTGGAATGAAGCGGTGGCACTGGGGCCCTGAAGGGTTCTCCTAAAGAGAGGCTTTCACACAGCTCCATCGTGCAAGTTTCCTATGTGTAGATGAGATTTGTTCTGATGGGTGAGTCAAGAAAAAGGCATATGCTGTTATTTAAATCCAGGCCTCTGAGGAGAGATGCCTGGGGCCAAACCAATGGATCCGATAGTTGCTAGGGTCCTGTTCGTTACTTTTTACCTCTGGGGACATCAGTCTACGGGTCTGAGTGCAGGTAGGTGCTCAGATGGGCCCAGATTGCCCCTGTTTGTCCTGGGAAGCCACAAATATTGGGATGGCCTCGGGGACTTTGGAGGTTTATCCTCTTAGTAGGGTTGTGGCCATTGGAATGGGCACATACAATTCCCTTGGAGAGGGCAAGCACAGTCGTCAGGTTTGGCCCCAGTGGCCTGAGCCTGTAGGGTGTGTAGGCCAGGGCTGTTTAAACAGTTGTCTGAAAACACGAACTCGGCTTATGTTTCGGGTCATAGGTATGGCAGGACTGATCTACAGACCATGAGGAGAACTCTTTGGGATATGAAAAAAGGGCGAGTGTGAGGCTCTTGCTCAAGTTTTACTCTCTGGATATCGTGACACTCATGGTCGTGAAATTTCCGGGTGACTTCATGGGAAATGAACGAGTCTTACTCTCTGGGGTTTTGGCCCCGTCCAAAAACTTTGGGGTCATACTGTGGGATGGAAGAAGTCCGTTGTTCTGTTGTTGTTGATTTGTTTTGTTTTGTTTTTCAACCTCAGGTGTCCCACCAAATGAGGGATTCCAGAGTAGAGCCCCGGGGAGGGGCGACTGGAGAACCAGAAATCTGGTTAGAAATTGGGGCCTAGGGACATGTCAAGCGCATTATGACATCTAATGGTCGAGCCCCTGTGAGGACGTACTAGTGGACAGGACTCCCGCTGAGGGTCACAATGCGTGGTTATGCCCTCGTCGCACTCAAGAATGGGCAGGGCCTCAGTGTGAATGCTGATTTCTCCTACACTGAACGTTTGAATACATGCCAACCACAAGGTTTCTTGCCATGGGTAAGGAAGAGTTCTCTGTTCTGCATCACAGTCACCCCTGGGCAGTGATTGGAGATAAGGTCTAGGTTCTGAAGCCTGAAAACTGAGGTAGGGAAGAGATGATGACCTAAGGCCATGGCGGGTCTGATGTGCTCAGTGTGTGGTCAGATGTCTGGGTGTTGGTCACGAGGTTCGGGCTCAGGTTGTCAGACAGTGCTTTAGTGCCCAGGTTAGACTATATATTTTGGGTGCCTTTGAGTGCCGTGTAGGTTCTTATCTGAAGAACTCTTCACGATTCGAAGAATGAGCGAGTCTGAGGCACGTGCTCAGGCTTTTGTCTCTGGATTTTGAATCACTGGTGGCCGTGGAATGTTGGGGAGGCCTCATGGGCCATGGACGAATCTTGCTCTCTGTGATTTGGCCCGATCCCAATTGTTTTTCGTCAATCTGTGGGATGGGATGACTCCTTTCAGGATTGTTACCTCAGGTGTCCCACCAAAAGAGGAATTCCAAAGCAGAGCCCTGGGGAGAGTGAAGGGACAACCCGAACTACGGTTAAAAATTGGGGCCTAGGGGCATGGCAAACCCAATATGCTGTCTCTCCATCCAGCCACTGAGAAGCCTTACCTGAGGACTGGGCTCAGGCTGAGGGTCACAATGTGAGTTTGTGACCAATGTGGCCCACAAGCATGGGCGGGGCCTCATGGCCACACTGGTTTCAACTACACTGAACATTGGACAACATGCCATCCACAAGGTTTCTTGCCATGGGGAAAGAGTTCTGTTGTCTGCATCATTTTCAAACCAGGGCCGTGATTAGAGATAAGGTTTAGGTTCTGAAGCCAGAAAACCGAGGTTGAGAAGAGATGACGAACTAAGGCCATGACGGGACCGATGTGCTCAGTGGGCAGCCAGCTGTCTGGGTGGGGCCAGGAGGTCCAGGCTCAGGCTGTGTCAGAAAGGGCATTAGTGCCCAGGTCAGCCTACATATTTGGGGTAGAGCCGAATGGCGTGCAGGTTTATCCTCATTTGTTGTTTCTGGGTAGCCCCAGGGGGCAATATTTTTCTTCTGAGGGCAGGCAGAGTGCTGCATTGTTGTTCTGGATTGCCAAACTAGAGGGCTTGTGGGCCAGTAGTCTGAGGACGGAAGTCTGAGAACCCAAGCTAGGCTTAGGTTTCTGGGTGAGGATATGGCAGGCACAATCTACAGACCTGAATTGAGATCTCGTGCATCTGAAGTCAGGGCGAGGATCAGACGATCGCTCATGTTGGACATTCTGTGCCTGATGGCCCCTTTTTGAAGTGGGGGGTGGATAACGAGGCCATGGGGTTTTTCCCAAGATGGGAGATGTGTGAAGCTCCCAACTGCAAAGATTCTTCTGCAGGGCAATTGAGACCTGTTGGTTGGCTCCAGGACAACAATTCCGAGCAGGGTTCTAAGGATGGATGCCTGGGTAGCCCACCTCGCATTCCAATTGTCTCCAAGCAACAAGACAGGTTAGATCTGCCGGATCTGGGGGATCAACCGAGGAGGCTTAGTTGAAATGCACACTCCCGTGGATGTGTCCTAAGATGATTTCGTGTCTATGGAAACCTTGGAATGATGCGGTGGCACTGGGGCCCTGAAGGGTTCTCTTAAAGAGAGGCTTTCACACTGCTCCATCGTGCAAGTTTCCCATGTGCAGATGAGATTTGTTCTGATGGGTGAGTCAAGAAACAGCCATATGCTGTTATTGAAATCCAGGCCTCTGAGGAGAGATGCCTGTAAACCAAAGCAATGGATCCGATAGGTGCCTAGTGGCCTGTTCATTCCTTTTTACCTCTGGGGACATCAGTCTAAGGGTCTGAGTTCCAGTAGGTGCTCAGATGGGCCCAGATTGCCCCTGTTTTCCTGGGAAGACACAAATATTCGGATGGCCTCAGGGACTTGGAGGTTTATCCTCTTAGTAGGGTTGTGGCCATTGGAATGGGCACATACAATTCCCTTGGAGAGGGCAAGCGCAGTCGTCAGGTGTGGCTCCAAGGGCCTGAGCCTGTAGGGTGTGTAGGTCAGGGCTCTTTGGACAGTTGTTTGAAGACACAAATTCGGATTATGTTTCAGGTCATAGGTATGGCAGGACTGATCTCCAGACCATGAGGAGTACTCTTCGGTATATGAAAAAAGGGCGAGTGTGAGGCTCTTGTTCAAGTTTTTGTCTCTGGATATCGTGTCACACATGGTCGTGAAATTTCCGGGTGACTTCATTGGAAATGGACGAGTCTTACTCTCTGGGGGTTTGGCCCCGTCCAAAGTGTTTGGGGTCATTTTGTGTGAGGGAAGATATCCGTTGTTCTGTGTTGTTGTTGATTTGATTGGTTTTGTTTTTCAACCTCAGGTGTCCCAGCAAATGAGGGATTCCAGAGTAGAGCCCTGGGGAGGGGCGACTGGACAACCAGAAATCTGGTTAAAAATTGGGGCCTAGGGACATGTCAAGCCCATTATGACATCTAATGGTCGAGCCACTGAGAGGACGTTCTAGAGGACAGGACTCACGCTGAGGGTCACAATGCGTGTTTATGCCCTCGTCGCACTCAAGAATGGGTGGGACCTCAGGGTGAATGTTGGTTTTCCATACACTGAATGTTGGACAACATGCCAACCACAAGGTTTCTTGCCATGGGTAAGGAAGAGTTCTGTTTTTTGCATCACAGTCACCCCTGGGCAGTGATTGGAGATTAAGTCTAGGTTCTGAAGCCTGAAAACTGAGGTAGGGAAGAGATGATGACCTAAGGCCATTGCGGGTCTGATGTGCTCAGTGTCCGGTCATCTGTCTGGGTGTTGGTCACGAGGTCCGGGCTCAGGTTGTCAGACAGTGCATTAGTGCCCAGGTTAGACTATATATTTCGGGTGCATTCGAGTGCCGTGTAGGTTGTTATCTGAAGAACTCTTCAGGATATGAAGAATGAGCGAGTCTGAAGCGCTTGCTCAGGCTTTTGAATCTGGGTTTTGTATCAGTGATGGCCGTGGAATGTTGGGGAGGCCTCATGGGCCATGGACGAATCTTTCTCTCTGTGGATTTGGCCCGATCCCAATTGTTTTTCGTCAATCTGTGGGATGGGATGACTCCTTTCAGGTTTGTTACCTCAGGTGTCCCACCAAAAGAGGAATTCCAAAGCAGAGCCCTGGGGACGTTTTAAGGGACAACCCGAACTATGGTTAAAAATTTGGGCCTAGGGAAATGGCAAGCCTAATATGCTGCCTCTCCATCCAGCCACTGAGAGGCCTTACCTGAGGACTGGGCTCAGGCTGAGGGTCACAATGTGTGTTTCTGACCATAGTGGCATGCAAGTACGGGCGGGGCCTCATGGGCCACACTGGTTTCAACGACACTGAACCTTAGACAACATGCCAACTACAAAGTTTCTTGACATGGGGAAAGAGTTCCGATTTCTCCATCATTTTCAAACCCGGGCCGTGATTGGAGACAAGGTCTAGGTTCTGAAGCCTGAAAACCGAGGTTGAGAAGAGATGACGACCTAAGGCCATAGCGGGTCCAATGTGCTCAGTGTGCGGCCAGCTGTCTGTGTGGGGCCAGGAGTTCCTGGCTCAGGCTGTGTCAGAAAGGGCATTAGTGCCCAGGTCAGCCTATATATTTGGGGTACAGCCGAATGGCGTGAAGGTTGATCCTCATTTGTGGTTTCTGGGTAGACCCAGAGGGCAATGTTTTTTTTTTCTGGAGGGCAGGCAGAGTGCTGCTTTGTAGTTCTGGATTGCCAAACTAGAGGGCTTGTGGGCCAGTAGTCTGAGTTCGGAAGTCTGAGAACCCAAGCTAGGCCTAGGTTTCTGGTTGAGGATATGGCAGGCACAATCTCCAGACCTGAATCGAGATCTCGTGCATCTGAAGTCAGGGCGAGGATCAGATTATCGCTCGGGTTGGACATTCTGTCCCTGATGGCCCCTTCTTGAGGGGGGGGGGGTTGATAACGAGGCCATGGGGGTTTTCCCACGATGGGAGTTGTGAGAAGACCCCAACTGCAACGATTCATACAGGACAATTGAGACCTGTTGTTTGGCTCTAGGACAACAATTCCGAGCAGGGTTCTAAGGATGGATGCCTGGGTAGCCCACCTCGCATTCCAATTGTCTCCAAGCAACAAGACAGGTTAAATCTGCTGGATCTGGGGGAGCAACTGGAGGCTGAGTTGAAATGGACTCTCCCGTGGATGTGTCCTAATATGATTTCGTGTCTATGGAGACCTTGGAATGAAGCGGTGGCACTGGGGCCCTGAAGGGTTCTCCTAAAGAGAGGTTTTCACACAGCTCCATCGTGCAAGTTTCCCATGTGTAGATGAGATTTCTTCTGATGGGTGAGTCATGAAACAGCCATATGCTGTTATTGAAATCCAAGCCTCTGAGGAGAGATGCCTGGAAACCAATGCAATGGATCTGATTGGTGCCCTAGGGGCCTGTATGTTCCTTTTTACCTCTGGGGACATCAGTCTACGGGTCTGAGTTCCGGTAGGTGCTCAGATGGGCCCAGATTGCCCCTGTTTGTCCTGGGAAGCCACAAATATTGGGATGGCCTCAGGGACTTTGGAGATTTATCCTCTTAGTAGGGTTGTGGCCACTGGAATGGGCACATACAATTCCCTTGGAGAGGGCAAGCACAGTCGTCAGGTGTGGCTCCAGGGGCCTGAGACTGTAGGGTGTGTAGGTCAGGGCTCTTTGGACAGTTGTCTGAAGACACAAACTCGGCTTATGTTTCGGGTCATACGTATGGCAGGACTGACCTCCAGACCATGAGGAGAACTCTTCGGGATATGAAAAAAGGGAGAGTGTGAGGCTTTGCTCAAGTTTTTGTCTCTGGATACGGTGTCACTCACGTTCGTGAAATTTCAGGGTGACTTCATGGGAAATGGACGAGTCTTATTCTGGGGCTTTGGCCCCGTCCAAAATGTTTGGCGTCATTCTGTGGGATGGAAGAAGTCCGTTGTTCTGTTGTTGTTGATTTGTTTTGTTTTGTTTTTCAAACCTCAGGTGTCCCACCATATGAGGGATTCCAGAGTAGAGCCCTGGGGAGGGGCGAATGGACAACCAGAAATCTGGTTAAAAATTGGGGCTTAGGGACATGTCAAGCCCATTATGACATCTAATGGTCCAGCCACTGAGAGGACGTTCTAGAGGACAGGACTCACGCTGAGGGTCACAAAGCGTGTTTATGCCCTCGTCGCATCAAGAATGGGCGGGGCCTCAGGGTGAAAGTTGGTGTCTCCTACACTGAACGTTGGACAACATGCCAACCTCAAGGTTTCTTTCCATGGGTTAGGAAGAGTTCTGATTTCTGCATCACAGTCACCCCTGGGCAGTGATTGGAGATAAGGTCTAGGTTCTGAAGCCTGAAAACAGAAGTAGGGAATAGATGATGACCTAAGGCCATGGCGGGTCTGATGTGCTCAGTGTGCGGTCAGCTGTCTGGGTGTTGGTCACGAGGTCCGGGCTCAGGTTGTCAGGCAGTGCATTAGTGCCCAGGTTAGACTATATTTTTGGGTGCATTCGAGTGCCGTGTAGGTTCTGATCTGAAGAACTCTTCAGGATATGAAGAATGAGCGAGTCTGAGGCGCGTGCTCAGGCTTTTGTCTCTGGAGTTTGTATCAGCAATGGGCGTGGAATGTTGGGGAGGCCTCATGGGCCATGGACGAATCTTGCTCTCTGTGGATTTGGCCCGATCCCAATTGTTTTTTTCGTCAATCTGTGGGATGGGAGGACTCCTTTCAGGTTTGTTACCTAGGTGTCCCACTAAAAGAGGAATTCCAAAGCAGAGCCCTGGGGAAGAGTGAAGGGACAACCCGAACTACGGTTAAAAATTGGGGCCTAGGGGCATGGCAAGCCCAATATGCTGTCTCTCCATCCACCACTGAGAGGCCTTGCCTGAGGACTGGGCTCAGGCTGAGGGCTCACAATGTGTGTCTGTGACCATTGTTGCCCGCAAGCATGGTCAGGGCCTCATGGGCCACACTGGTTTCCACTACACTGAACCTTGGACAACATGCCAACCAGAAGGTTTCTTGCCATGTGGAAAGAGATCTGATTTCTGCATCATTTTGAAACCCGGGCCGTGATGGTGGATAAGGTCTAGGTTCTGAAGCCTGAAAACCGAGGTTGAGAAGAGATGACGAAATAAGGCCATGGCGGGTCCGATGTGCTCAGTGTGCGGCCAGCTGTCTGGGTGGGGCCAGGAGGTCCAGGCTCAGGCTCTGTCAGAAAGGGCATTAGTGCCCAGGTCAGACTATATATTTGGGGTAGAGCCGAATGGCGTGCAGGTTGATCCTCATTTGCGGTTTCTGGATAGCCCGAGAGGGCAATGTTTTTCTTCTGGAGGGCAGGCAGAGTGCTGCATTGTAGTTCTGGATTGCCACACTGGAGGGCTTGTGGGCCAGTAGTCTGAGGACGGAAGTCTGAGCACCCAAGCAGGGCTAGGTTTCTGGGTGAGACCTGAATCGAGATGTGCATCTGATTTCAGGGCGAGGATCAGACGATCGCTCAGGTTGGACATTCTGTCCCTGATGGACCTTCTTGAAGTGGGGGTGGATCACGAGGCCATGGGGTTTTTCCCACGATGGGAGTTGTTAGAAGCTCCCAACTGCAAAGATTCTTCTGCAGGACAATTGAGACCTGTTGGTTGGCTCCAGGACAACGATTCGGAGCAGGGTTCTCAGGATGGATTGCTGGGTAGCCCACCTCGTATTCCAATTGTCTCCAAGCAACAAGACAGGTTAGATCTGCTGGATATGAGGGAGCAACCGAGGAGACTGAGAAGAAATGGACTCTCCTGTGGATGTGTCCTAATATGATTTTGTGTCTATAGAGACCTTGGAATGAAGCGGTGGCCCTGGGGCCCTGAAGGGTTCTCCTAAAGAGAGGCTTTCACATAGCTCCATTGTCCAAGTTTCCCAAGTGTAGATGAGATTTGTTCTGATGGGTGAGTCAAGAAACAGCCATATGCTGTTATTAAAATCCAGGCCTCTGAGGAGAGATGCCTGGAAACCAAAGCAATGAATGCGATAGGTGCCTAGGGGCCTGTTCATTCCTTTTTACCTCTGGGCACATCAGTCTACGGGTCGGAGTGCCGGTAGGTGCTCAAATGGGGCCAGATTGCCCCATTTGTCCTGGGAAGCCACAAATATTGGAATGGCCTCAGGGACTTTGGAGGTTTATACTCTTAGTAGGTTTGTGGCCATTGGAATGGGCAGATACGATACCCTTGGAGAGGGCAATCACAGTCGTCAGGATTGGATTCAGGGGCATGAGCCTGTAGGGTGTGTAGGCCAGGGCTGTTTGGACAGTTGTCTGAAAACACAAACTCGTTTTATGTTTCGGGTCATAGGTATGGCAGGACTGATCTACAGACCATGAGGAGATCTCTTCAGGATATGAAAAATGAGCGAGTGTGAGGCTCTGCTCAAGTTTTTGTCTCTGGATATCGTGTCACTCATGGTTGTGAAATTTCCGGGTGACTTCATGGGAAATGGACGAGTCTTACTATCTGGAGGTTTGTCACCGTCCAAAGAGTTTGGGGTCATTCTGTGGGATGGAAGAAGGCCGTTGCTCTGTTGTTGTTGATTTGTTTTGTTTTGTTTTTCAACCTCAGGTTTCCCAGCAAATGACGGATTCCAGAGTAGAGCCCTGGGGAGGCGTGACTGGACAACCAGAAATCTGGTTAAAAAATTGGGGCCTAGGGACATGTCAAGCCCATTATGACATCTAATGGTCCAGCCACTGAGAGGACGTACTAGAGGACAGGACTCACGCTGAGGGTCAAAATGCGTGTTTATGCCCTCGTCGCACTCAAAAATGGGCGGGGCCTCAGGGTGAATGCTGGTTTCTCATACACTGAACGTTGGACAACATGCCAACCACAAGGTTTCTTGCCATGGGTAAGGAACAGTTCTGATTTCTGCATCACAGTCACCCCTGGGCAGTGATTGGAGATACGGTCTAGGTTCAGAAGCCTGAAAAAACTGAGGTAGGGAAGAGATGATGACCTAAGGCCATGGCGGGTCGGATGTGCTCAGTGTGCGGTCAGCTGTCTGGGTGTGGTCACGAGGTCCGGGCTCAGGTTGTCAGACAGTGCTTTAGTGCCCAGGTTAGACTATATATTTTCGGTACTTTTGACTGCCGTGTAGGTTCTTATCTGAAGAACACTTCAGGATATGAAGAATGAGTGACTCTGAGGCGCGTGCTCAGTCTTTTGTCTCTGGATATTGTATCAGCGATGGGCGTGGAATGTTGGGGAGGCCTCATGGGCCATGGACGAATCTTGCTCTCCGTGGATTTGGCCCGATCCCAATTGTTTTTCGTCAATCTGTGGGATGGGAGTACTCCTTTCAGGTTTGTTACCTCAGGTGTCCCACTAAAAGAGGAATTCCAAAGCTGAGCCCTGGGGAAGAGTGAAGGGACGACTCGAACTATTGCTAAAAATTGGGGCCTAGGCGCATGGCAAGCCCAATATGCTGTCACTCCATCAAGCCACTGAGAGGCCTTACCGGAGGACTGGGCTCAGGCTGAAGGTCACAATGTGTGTTTGTGACCAATGTGGCCCACAAGCATGGGCGGGGCCTCATGGGCCACACTGTTTTCAAGTACACTGAACTTTGGACTACATGCCAACCCGAAGGTTTCTTGCCATGGGGAAAGAGATCTGATTTCTGCATCATTTTCAATCCCGGGCCGTGAGTGGAGATAAGGTCTAGGTTCTGAAGCCTGAAAACCGAGATTGAGGGGAGATAACGACCTAAGGCCATGTTGGGTACAAGGAGCTCAGGGTGCGGCCAGATGTCTGGGTGGGGCCAGGAGGTCCAGGCTCAGGCTCTGTCAGAAAGGGCATTAGTGCCCAGGTCAGCACATGTATTTGGGGTACAGCCGAATGGCGTGCAGGATGATCCTCATTTGGGGTTTCTGGGTAGCCCCAGAGAACACTGTTTTTTTCTGGAGGGCAGGCAGAGTGCTGCATTGTAGTTCTGGATTGCCAAACTGGAGGGCTTGTGGGCCACTAGTCTGAGGACGGAGTACTGAGAACCCAAGCAGTCCTCGGTTTCTGGGTGAGGATATGGCAGGCACAATCTACAGACCTGAATCGAGATCTCGTGCATCTGAAGTCAGGGCGAAGATCAGACGATCGCTCAGGTTGGACATTCTGTCCCTGATGGCCCCTTCTTGAAAGGGGGGTGGATCACGAGGCCATGGGGGTTTTCCCACGATGAGAGTTGTGAGAAGTTCCCAACTGCAAAGATTCTTCTGCAGGACAATTTAGACCTGTTGGTTGGCTCCACGACAATGATTCCGAGCAGGGTTCTAAGGATGGATGGCTGGGTAGCCCACCTCGCATTCCAATAGTCTCCAAGCAACAGGACAAGATGGATCTGCTGTACCTGGGGGAGCAACCGAGGAGGCTGAGTTGAAATGGACTCTCCCGTGGATGTGTCCTAATATGATTTTCTGTCTATGGAGACCTTGGAATGAAGCGGTGGCACTGGGGCCCTGAAGGGTTCTCCTAAAGAGAGGCTTTCACATAGCTCCGTCGTGCAAGTATCCCATGTGTAGATGAGATTTGTTCTGATGGGTGAATCAAGAAAGCCATATGCTGTTATTGAAATCCAGGCCTCTGAAGAGAGATGCCTGGAAACCAAAGCAATGGATCCGACAGGGGCCTAGGGGCCTGTTCGTTCCTTTTTACCTCTGGGCATATCAGACTACGGGTCTGAATGCCGGTAGGTACTCAGATGGGCCCAGATTGCCCCATTTGTCCTGGGAAGCCACAAATATAGGGATGGCCTCAGGGACTTTTGAGGTTTATACTCTTAGTAGGTTTGTGGCCGTTGGAATGGGCACATACAATTCCCTTGGAGAGGGCAATCACAGTCGTCAGTTTTGGCTCCAGGGGCCGGAGCCTGTAGGGTGTGTAGGCCAGGGGCTCTTTGGACAGTTGTCTGAAAACATAAACTCGGCTTATGTTTCGGGTCATAGGTATGGCAGGACTGATCTACAGACCATGAGGAGAACTCTTAGGGATATGAAAAAAGGGCGAGTGTGAGGCTCTTGCTCAAGCCTTTGTCTGTGAATATCGTGTCACAAATGGTCGTGAAAGTTCCGGGTGACGTCATGGGTAATGGACAGGTCTTATTCTCTGAGGGTTTGGCCCCGTCCAAAGAGTTTGGGGTCATTCTGTGGGATGGAAGAAGTCCGTTGCTCTGTTGTTTTTTTGATTTTTTTTTTTTTTTCAACCTCAGGTGTCCCACGAAATGAGGGATTCTAGAGTAGAGGCCTGGGCGGGGCGACTGGACAACCAGAAATCTGGTTAAAAATTGGGTCCTATGGACATGTCAAGCCCATTATGACAACTAATGGTCCAGCCACTGAGAGGACGTACTAGAGGACAGGACTCACGCTGAGGGTCACAATGCGTGTTTATGCCCTCGTCGCACTCAAGAAAGGGTGGGGCCTCAAGGTGAATGCTGGTTTCTCCTACACTGAACGTTGGACAACATGCCAACCACAAGGTTTCTTGCCATGGGTAAGGAAGAGTTCTGATTTCTGCATCACAGTCACCCCTGGGCAGTGATTGGAGATTAAGTCTAGGTTCTGAGCCTGAAAACTGAGGTAGGGAAGAGATGATGACCTAAGTCCATGGCGGGTCTGATGTGCTCAGTGTGCGGTCAGCTGTCTGGGTGTTGGTCATGAGGTCCCGGCTCAGGATGTTATACAGTGCATTAGGACCCAGGTTAGATTATATATTTTGGGTGCATTCGAGTGCCGTGTAAGTTCTTATCTGAAGAACTCTTCAGGTTATGAAGAATGAGCGAGTCTGAGGCGCGTGCTCAGGATTTTGTCTCTGGGTTTTGTATCAGCGATGGCCGTGGAATGTTGAGGAGCCCTCATGGGCAATAGATAAATCTTGCTCTCTGTGGACTTGGCCCGATCCCAATTGTTGCTCGTCAATCTGTGCGATGGGAAGACTCCTTTCAGGTTTGTTACCTCAGGTGTCCCACCAAAAGAGGAATTCCAAAGCAGAGCCCTGGGGAAGAGTGAAGGGACAACCCGAACTATGGTTAAAAATTGGGGCCTAGTGGCATGGCAAGCCCAATATGCTGTCTCTCCTTCCAGCCACTGAGAGGCCTTACCTGAGGACTGGGCTCAGGCTGAGGGTCACAATGTGTGTTTGTGAACAATGTGGTCCGCATGCATGGGCGGGGAAGCATGGGCCACAATGGTTTCAACTACACTGAACCTTGGACAACATGCCAACCACCAGGTTTCTTGCCATGGTGAAAGAGTTCTGATTTCTGCATCATTTTCAAACCCGGGCCGGGATTGGAGATAAGGTCTAGGTTCTGAAGCCTGCTGTAATGTAGTTCTGGATTGCCAAACTGGAGGGCTTGTGGGCCAGCAGTCTGAGGTCCGAGGTCTGAGAGATCCTAAGCTAGGCCTCGGTTTCATGGTGAGGATATAGCAGCAGGCACAATCTACAGACCTGAATCGAGATCTCGTGCATCTGAAGTCAGGGCGAGGATCAGACGAACGCTCAGGTTGGACATTCTGTCCCTGATGGCCCCTTCTTGAAAAGGGGGTGGATCACGAGGCCATGGGGTTTTTCCCACGATGAGAGTTGTGAGAAGTTCCCAACTGCAAAGATCCTTCTGCAGACAATTGAGACATGTTGGTTGGGTCCAGGACAAGATTCCGAGTAGGGTTCTAAGGATGGATGGCTTGTTAGCCCCCCTCGCATAGCGATTGTCTCCAAGCAACAAGACAGGTTAGATCTGCTGGATCTGGAGGAGCAACCGAGGAGGCTGAGTTGAAATGGACTCTCCCGTGAATGTCTCCTAATATGATTTTGTGTGTATGGAGACCTTGGAATGAAGCGGTGGCACTGGGGCCCTGAAGGGTTCTCCTAAAGAGAGGCTTTCATAGCTCCATCGTGCAAGTTTCCCATGTGTAGATGAGATTTGTTCTGATGTGTGAGTCAAGAAACAGCCATATGCTGTTATTGAAATCCAGGCCTCTGAGTAGAGATGCCTGGAAAACAAAGCAATGGATCCGATAGTTGCCTAGGGGCCTGTTCTTTCCTTTTTACCTCTGAGCACATCAGTCTACAGGTCTGAGTGCCGGTAGGTGCTCAGATGGGCCCAGATTGCCCCATTTGTACTGGGAAGCAGCAAATATTGGGATGGCCTCAGGGCCTTTGGAGGTTTAACTCTTCGTAGGGTTGTGGCCATTGGAATGGGCAGATACAATTCCCTTGGAGAGGGCAAGCACAGTCGTCAGGTTTGGATCCAGGGACCTGAGCCTGTAGTGTGTGTAGGCCAGGGCTGTTTGGACAGTTGTCTGAAAACACAAACTCGGCTTATGTTTCGGGTAATAGGTATGGCAGGACTGATCTACAGACCATGAGGCGAACTCTTCTGGATATGAAAAAGGGCGAGTGTGAGGCTCTTGCTCAAGTTTTTGTCTCTGGATATCGTGTCACTCATGGTCGTGAAATTTCCGTGTGACTTCATGGGAAATGGACGAGTCCTACTCTCTGGGGGTTTGGCCCCGTCCAAAGAGTTTGGGGTCATTCTGAGGGATGGAAGAAGTCCGTTGTTCTGTTGTTGTTGATGTGGTTTTTTTTGTTTTTCAACCTCAGGTGTCCCACCAAATGAGGGATTCCTTAGGAGAGGCCTGGGGAGGGGCGACTGGACAACCAGAAATCTGGTTAAAAATTGGGGCCTAGGGACATGTCAAGCCCATTATGACATCTAATGGTCCAGCCACTGAGAGGACCTACTAAGGACAGCACTCACGCTGAGGGTCACAATGCGTGTTTATGCCCTCGTCGCACTCAAGAATGGGAGGGGCCTCTGGGTGAATGCTGGTTTCTCCTACACTGAACGTTGGACAACATGCCAACCACAAGGTTTCTCTCCATGGGTAAGGAAGTGTTCTCATTTCTGCATCACAGTCACCCCTGGGCAGTGATTGCAGATAAGGTCTAGGTTCTTAAGCCTGAAAACTGAGGTAGGGAAGAGATGATGACCTAAGGCCATGGCGGGTCTGATGTGCACAGTGTGCAGTCAGCTGTCTGGGTGTTGGTCACGAGGTCCGGGCTCAGGTTGTCAGACAGTGCATTAGTGCCCAGGTTAGACTATATATTTTGGGTGCATTCGAGTGCCGTCTAGGTTCTTATCTGAAGAACTCTTCAGGATATGAAGAATGAGCGAGTCTGAGGAGCGTGCTCAGGACATTGTCTCTGGATTTTGTATCAGCGATGACCGTGCAATGTTGGGGAGGACTCATGGGCCATGGACGAATCTTGCTCTCTGTGGACTTGGCCCGATCCCAATTGTTTTTTTTTCGTCAATCTGTGGGATGGGAGGACTCCTTTCAGGTTTGTTACCTCAGGTGTCCCCCACCAAAAGAAGAATTCCAAAGCCAGAGCCCTGAGGAAGAGTGAAGGGACAACCCGAACTTCGGTTAAAAATTGAGGCCTAGGGGCATGGCAAGCCGAATATGCTGTCTCTCCATCCAGCCACTGAGAGGCCATACCTGAGGACTGGGCTCAGGCTGAGGGTCACAATGTGTGTTTGTGACCATGTGGCCCGCAAGCATGGGCGGGGCCTCATGAGCCACACTGGTTTCAACCACACTGAACCAAGGACAACATGCCAACCACAAGGTTTCTTGCCATGGGGAAAGAGATCTGATGTCTGCATTATTTTCAAACCCGGGCCGTGATTGGAGATAAGGTCTAGGTTCTGAACCTTGAAAATCAAGGTTGAGAAGAGATGAGGACCTAAGGCCATGGCGGGTCCGATGTGCTCAGTGTGCGGCCAGCTGTCTGGGTGGGGCCCGGAGGTCCAGGCTCAGGCTGTCGCAGAAAGGGCATTAGTGCCCAGGTTAGCCTATATATTTGGGGTACAGGTCAATGGCGTGCAGGTTGATCCTCATTTGTGGTTTCTGGGTAGCCCAGAGTGCAATGTTTTTCTTCTGTAGGGCAGGCAGAGTGCTGCATTGTAGTTCTGGATTTCCAAACTGGAGGGCTTGTGGGCCAGTAGTCTGGGGACGGATGTCTGAGAACCCAAGCTAGGCCTACGTTTCTGGGTGAGGATATGGCAGGCACAATCTACAGACCTGAATCGAGATCTCATGCATCTGAAATCAGGGCGAGGATCAGACGATCGCTCAGGTTTGACATTCTGTCCCTGATGGCCCATTCTTGAAGGGGGGGTGGATCACGAGGCCATGTGTGTTTTCGCACAATGGGAGTTGTGAGTTGCTCCCAAATGCAAAGATTCTTCTGCAGGACAATTGAGACCTGTTGGTTGACTCCAGGACAAGGATTCCGAGTAGGGTTCTAAGGATGGATGGCTGGGTAGCCCACCTCGCATTCCAATTGTCTCCAAGCAACAAGACAGGTCAGATCGGCTGGATCTGGGGGAGCAACCGAGGAGGCTGAGTTGAAATGGACTCTCCCGTGGATGTGTCCCAATATGATTTTGTGTCTATGGAGACCTTGGAATGAAGCGGTGGCACTGGGGCCCTGAAAGGTTCTCCTAAAGAGAGGCTTTCACACAGATCCATCGTGCAAGTTTCCCATGTGTAGATGAGATTTGTTCTGATGGGTGAGCCAAAAAACAGCCATATGCTGTCATTGAAATTCAGGCCTCTGAAGAGAGATGCCTGGAAACCAAAGCAATGGATCGGTTAGGTGCCTAGGGTCCTGTTCGTTCCTTTTTACCTCTGGGGACATCAGTCTACGGGACTGAGTGCCGGTAGGTGCTCAGATGGGCCCAGATTGCCCCTGTTTGTCCTGGGAAGCCACAAATATTGGGATGGCCTCAGGGACTTTGGAGGTTTATCCTATTAATAGGGTTGTGGCCATTGGAATGGGCACACACAATTCCCTTGGAGAGGGCAAGCACAGTCGTCAGGTTTGGCTCCAGGGGCCTGAGCCTGTAGGGTGTGTAGGCCAGGGCTGTTTGGACAGTTGTCTGAAACACAAACTCGGCTTATGTTTCGGGTCATACGTATGGCAGGACTGAACTACAGACCATGAGGAGAACTCTTCGGGATATGAAAAAAGGGCGAGTGTGAGGCTCTGGCTCAAGTTTTTGTCTCTGGATATCGTGTCACTCATGGTCGTGAAATTTCCGGGTGACTTCATGGGAAATGGACGAGTCTTACTCTCTGTGGGTTTGGCTCCGTCCAAAGAGTTTGGGGTCATTCTGTGGGATGGAAGAAGTCCGTTGTTCTGTTGTTGCTGATTTGTTTTGTTTTGTTTTTCAACCTCAGGTGTCCCACCAAATGAGGGATTCCAGAGTAGAGCCCTGGGGAGGAGCGACTGGACAACCAGAAATCTGGTTAAAAATTGGTGCCTAGGGACATGTCAAGCCCATTATGACATCTAATGGTCCAGCCACTGAGAGGACGTAGTAGAGTACAGGAATCACGCTGAGGGTCACAATGCGTGTTTTTGTTCTCCTCGCACTCAAGGATGGGCGGGGCCTCAGGGTGAATGCTGGTTTCTCCTACACTGAACGTTGGACAACATGCCAACCACAAGGTTTCTTGCCATGGGTAAGGAAGAGTTCTGATTTCTGCATCACAGTGACCCGTTGGCATTGATTGGAGATAAGTTCTAGGTTCTGAAGCCTGAAAGCTGAGGTAGGGAAGAGATGATGATGACCTAAGGCCATGGCGGATCTGATGTGCTCAGTGTGCGGTGAGCTGTCTGGGTGTTCGTCACGAGGTCCGGGCTCAGTTTGTCAGACAGTGCATTAGTGCCCAGGTTAGACTATATATTTTGGGTGCCTTAGAGTGCCGTGTAGGTTCTTTTTTGAAGAACTCTTCAGGATATGAAGAATGAGCGTGTCTGAGGCGCGTGCTCAGGCTTTAGTCTCTGGATTTTGTATCTGCGATGGCCGTGGAATGTTGGGGAGGCCTCATGGGCCATGGACGAATCTTGCGCTCTGTGGATTTGGCCCAATCCTAATTGTTTTTCGTCAATCTGTAGGATGGGATGACTTCTTTCAGATTTATTACCTCAGGTGTCCCAGCAGAAGAGAAATTCCAAAGCAGAGCACTGGGGAAGTGAAGGGACAACCCGAACTACGGTTAAATTTGGGGCCTAGGTACACATCAAGCCCAATATGCTGTCTCTCCATCCAGTCACTGAGAGGCCTTACCTGAGGACTGGGCTCAGGCTGAGGGGTCATAATGTGTGTTTGTGACCAATGTGGCCTGCAAGCATGGGCGGGGCCACATGGGCCACACTGGTTCAAATACACTGAATCTTGGACAACATGCCAACCACAAGATATCTTGCCATGGGGAATGAGTTCTGATGTCTGCATCATTTTCTAACCCGGCCGTGATTGGAGATAATGTCTAGGTTCTGAAGCCTGAAAACGGAAGTTGAGAAGAGATGACGATCTAAGGCCATGGCAGGTCCGATGTGCTCAGTGTGCGGCCAGCTGTCTGGGTGGGGCCAAGAGTTCCAGGATCAGGCTGTGTCAGAAAGGGCATTAGTGCCCAGATCAGCCTATATATTTGGGGTACAGCCAAATGTCGTGCAGGTTGATCCTCATTTGGGGTTTCTGGGTAGCCCCAGAGGGCAATGTTTTTCTTCTGGAGGCCAGGCACAGTGCTGCATTGTAGTTCTGGATTGCCAAACTGGAGGGCTTGTGAGCCAGTAGTCTGAGGACGGAAGTATGAGAACCCAAAGTTTCTGGGTGAGGATATGGCAGGCACAATCTACAGAGGTGAATCGAGATCTCGTGCATCTGAATTCAGGGCGAGGATCAGACGATCGCTCAGGTTGGACATTCTGTCCATGATGGCCCCTTTTGAAGGGGGGGTGGATCACGAGGCCATGGGGGTTTTCCCACGATGGGAGTTGTGAGAAGCTCCCAACTGCAAAGATTCTTCTACAGGACAATTGAGACCTGTTGGTTGGCTCCAGGACAATGATTCCGAGCAGGGTTCTAAGGATGGATGGATGGGTAGCCCACCTCGCATTCCAATTGTCTAGAAGCAACAAGACAGGTTAGATCTGCTGGATCTGGGGGAGCAACCGAGGAGGCTGAGTTGAAATGGACTCTCCGGTGGATGTGTCCTAATATGATTTTGTGTCTGTGGAGACCTTAGACTGAAGCGGTGCCACTGGGGCCCTGAAGGGTTCTCCTAAAGAGAGGCTTTCACACAGCTCCGTCGTGCAAGTTTCCCATGTGTAGATGAGATTTGTTCTAATGGGTGAGTCAAGAAACAGCCATATGCTGTTATTGAAATCCAGGCCTCTGAGGAGAGATGCCTGGAAACCAAAGCAATGGATCCGTTAGGTGCCGAGAGGCCTGTTCGTTCCTTTTTACCTCTGGGTTCATCAGTCTACGGGTCTGACTGCCGGTAGGAGCTCAGATGGGCCCAGATTGCCCCTGTTTGTCCTGGGAAGCCACAAATATTGGAATGGCCTCAGGGACATTGGAGGTTTATCCTCTTAGTACGGTTGTGGCCATTGGAATGGGCACATACAATTCCCTTGGAGAGGGCAAGCACCGTCGTCAGGTTTGGCACCAGGGACCTGAGCCTGTAGGGTGTGTAGGCCAGGGCTGTTTGGACAGTTGTCTGAAAACACAAACTCGGCTTATGTTTCGGGTCATAGGTATGGAAGGACTGATCTACAGACCATGAGGCGAGCTCTTCGGGATATAAAAAAAGGGCGAGTGTGAGGCTCTTGCTCAAGTTTTTGTCTCTGGATATCGTGTCACTCATGGTCGTGAAATTTCCGGGTGACTTCATGGGATATGGACGAGTCTTACTCTCTGGGGGTTTGGCCCCGTCCAAAGAGTTTGGGGTCATTCTGTGGGATGGAAGAAGTCCGTTGTTCTGTTGTTGTTGTTTTTGTTTTGTTTTGTTTTTCAACCTCAGGTGTCCCACCAAATGAGTGATTCCAGAGTAGAGCCCTGGGATGGGCAACTTGAGAACCAGAAATCTGGTTAAAAAATTGGGGCCTAGGGACATGTCAAGCGCATTATGACATCTAATGGTCCAGCCACTGAGAGGACGTACTAGAGGACAGTACTCACGCTCAGGGTCACAGTGCGTGTTTATGCCCTCGTTGCACTCAAGAATAGGCGGGGCCTCAGGGTGAATGCTGGTTTCTCCTACACTGAACGTTGGACAACATGCCAACCACAAGGTTTCTTGCCATGATTAAGGAAAGTTCTGATTTCTGCATCACAGTCACCCCTGGGCAATGATTGGAGATAAGGTCTACGTTCTGAAGCTTGAAAACTGAGGTAGGGAAGAGATGATGACCTAAGGCCATGGCGGGTCTGATGTGCTCAATGTGAGGTCAGATGTCTGGGTGTTGTTCACGAGGTCCGGCTCACGTTGTCAGACAGTGCATTAGTGCCCAGGTTAGACTATATATTTTGGGTGCCTTCTTGTGCCATGTAGGTTCTTATCTGAAGAACTCTTCAGGATATGAAGAATGAGCGCGTCTGAGGCGCGTGCTCAGGCTTTTGTCTCTGGATTTTGTATCTGCGATGGCCGTGAAATGTTGGGGAGGCCTCATGGCCCATGGACGAATCTTGCTATCTGGGGCTTGGCACGATCCCAATTGTTTTTCGTCCATTTGTGGAATGGCAGGACTCCTTTCAGGTTTCTTACCTCAGGTGTCCCACCAAAAGAGGTATTCCAAAGCAGAGCCCTGGGGAAGAGTGAAGGGACAACCCGAACTATGGTTAAAAATTGGGGCCTAGGGGCATGGCAAGCCCAATATGCTGTCTGTCTCTCCATCCAGCCACAGAGAGGCCTTACCTGAGGACTGGGAACAGGCTGAGGGTCACAATGTGTGTTTCTGACCATGTGGCCCTCAAGCATGGGCGGGGCCTCATGGGCCACACTGGTTTTAACTACACTGAACCTTGGAAAACATGCCAACCACAAGGTTTCTTGCCATGGGGAAAGAGTTCTGATTTCTGCATCATTTTCAAACCCGGGCCGTGATTGGAGATAAGGTCTAGGTTCTGAAGCCTGAAAACCGAGGTTGAGAAGAGATGACGACCTAAGGCCATGAGGGGTCCGATATGCTCAGTGTGCGGCCAGCTGTCTGGGTGGGGCCAGGAGGTCCAGGATCAGGCTGTGTCAGAAAGGGCATTAGTGTCAAGGTCAGCCTATATATTTGGGGTACAGCCGAATGGTGTGCTCCGTTGATCCTTATTTGGGATTTCTGGGTAGCCACAGAGGGCAATGTTTTTCATCTGGAGGCCAGGCAGAGTGCTGCATTGTAGTTCTGGATTGCCAAACTGGAGGGGTTGTGGGACAGTAGTCTGAGGACGGAAGTCTGAGAACCCAAGCTAGGCCTAGGTTTCTGGGTGAGCATATGGCACGCAGAATCTACAGACCTGAATCGAGATCTCGTGCTTCTGTAGTCAGGGTGATGATCAGACGATCGCTCAGGTTGGACATTCTGTTCCTGATGGCCCCTTCTTGAAAGGGGGTTGGATCACGAGGCCATGGGTGTTTTCCCACGATGGGAATTCTGAGAAGCTCCCAACTGCAAAGATTCTTCTGCAGGACAATTGTGACCTGTTGGTTGGCTCCAGGACAACAATTCCAAGCAGGGTTCTAAGGATGGATGGCTGAGTAGCCCACCTCGCATTCCAATTGTCTCCATGCAACGAGACAGGTTAGTTCTGCTGGATCTGGGGGAGCAACCTAGGAGGCTGAGTTGAAATGGACTCCTCCGTGGATTTATCCTAATATGATTTTGTGTCTATGGAGACCTTGGAATAAAGCGTTGGCACTGGGGCCCTAAAGGGTTCTCCTAAAGAGAGGCTTTCACACAGCTCCATCGTGCAAGTTTCCCATGTGTAGATGAGATTTGTTCTGATGGGTGAGTCAAGAAACAGCCATATGCTGTTATTGAAATCCAGGCCTCTGAGGAGAGATGCCTGTAAACCAAAGCAATGGATCCGATAGGTGCCTAGTGGCCTGTTTTTCCTTTTTACCTCTGGGGACATCAGTCTACGGGTCTGAGTTTCAGTAGGTGCTCAGATGGGCCCAGATTGCCCCTGTTTGTCCTGGGAAGACACAAATATTCGGATGGCCTCAGGGACTTGGAGGTTTATCCTCTTAGTAGGGTTGTGGCCATTGGAATGGGCACATACAATTCCCTTGGAGAGGGCAAGCGCAGTCGTCAGGTGTGGCTCCAAGGGCCTGAGCCTGTAGGGTGTGTAGGTCAGGGCTCTTTGGACAGTTGTTTGAAGACACAAATTCGGATTATGTTTCAGGTCATAGGTATGGCAGGACTGATCTCCAGACCATGAGGAGTACTCTTCGGTATATGAAAAAAGGGCGAATGTGAGGCTCTTGTTCAAGTTTTTGTCTCTGGATATCGTGTCACACATGGTCGTGAAATTTCCGGGTGACTTCATTGGAAATGGACGAGTCTTACTCTCTGGGGGTTTGGCCCCGTCCAAAGTGTTTGGGGTCATTTTGTGTGAGGGAAGATATCCGTTGTTCTGTTGTTGTTGATTTGATTGGTTTTGTTTTTCAACCTCAGGTGTCCCAGCAAATGAGGGATTCCAGAGTAGAGCCCTGGGGAGGGGCGACTGGACAACCAGAAATCTGGTTAAAAATTGGGGCCTAGGGACATGTCAAGCCCATTATGACATCTAATGGTCGAGCCACTGAGAGGACGTTCTAGAGGACAGGACTCACGCTGAGGGTCACAATGCGTGTTTATGCCCTCGTCGCACTCAAGAATGGGTGGGACCTCAGGGTGAATGTTGGTTTCCCATACACTGAATGTTGGACAACATGCCAACCACAAGGTTTCTTGCCATGGGTAAGGAAGAGTTCTGTTTTTTGCATCACAGTCACCCCTGGGCAGTGATTGGAGATTAAGTCTAGGTTCTGAAGCCTGAAAACTGAGGTAGGGAAGAGATGATGACCTAAGGCCATTGCGGGTCTGATGTGCTCAGTGTCCGGTCATCTGTCTGGGTGTTGGTCACGAGGTCCGGGCTCAGGTTGTCAGACAGTGCATTAGTGCCCAGGTTAGACTATATATTTCGGGTGCATTCGAGTGCCGTGTAGGTTGTTATCTGAAGAACTCTTCAGGATATGAAGAATGAGCGAGTCTGAAGCGCTTGCTCAGGCTTTTGAATCTGGGTTTTGTATCAGTGATGGCCGTGGAATGTTGGGGAGGCCTCATGGGCCATGGACGAATCTTTCTCTCTGTGGATTTGGCCCGATCCCAATTGTTTTTCATCAATCTGTGGGATGGGATGACTCCTTTCAGGTTTGTTACCTCAGGTGTCCCACCAAAAGAGGAATTCCAAAGCAGAGCCCTGGGGACGTTTTAAGGGACAACCCGAACTATGGTTAAAAATTTGGGCCTAGGGAAATGGCAAGCCTAATATGCTGCCTCTCCATCCAGCCACTGAGAGGCCTTACCTGAGGACTGGGCTCAGGCTGAGGGTCACAATGTGTGTTTTTTCTGACCATAGTGGCATGCAAGTACGGGCGGGGCCTCATGGGCCACACTGGTTTCAACGACACTGAACCTTAGACAACATGCCAACTACAAAGTTTCTTGACATGGGGAAAGAGTTCCGATTTCTCCATCATTTTCAAACCCGGGCCGTGATTGGAGACAAGGTCTAGGTTCTGAAGCCTGAAAACCGAGGTTGAGAAGAGATGACGACCTAAGGCCATAGCGGGTCCAATGTGCTCAGTGTGCGGCCAGCTGTCTGTGTGGGGCCAGGAGTTCCTGGCTCAGGCTGTGTCAGAAAGGGCATTAGTGCCCAGGTCAGCCTATATATTTGGGGTACAGCCGAATGGCGTGAAGGTTGATCCTCATTTGTGGTTTCTGGGTAGACCCAGAGGGCAATGTTTTTTTCTGGAGGGCAGGCAGAGTGCTGCTTTGTAGTTCTGGATTGCCAAACTAGAGGGCTTGTGGGCCAGTAGTCTGAGTTCGGAAGTCTGAGAACCCAAGCTAGGCCTAGGTTTCTGGTTGAGGATATGGCAGGCACAATCTCCAGACCTGAATCGAGATCTCGTGCATCTGAAGTCAGGGCGAGGATCAGATTATCGCTCGGGTTGGACATTCTGTCCCTGATGGCCCCTTCTTGAGGGGGGGGGGTTGATAACGAGGCCATGGGGGTTTTCCCACGATGGGAGTTGTGAGAAGACCCCAACTGCAACGATTCATACAGGACAATTGAGACCTGTTGTTTGGCTCTAGGACAACAATTCCGAGCAGGGTTCTAAGGATGGATGCCTGGGTAGCCCACCTCGCATTCCAATTGTCTCCAAGCAACAAGACAGGTTAAATCTGCTGGATCTGGGGGAGCAACTGGAGGCTGAGTTGAAATGGACTCTCCCGTGGATGTGTCCTAATATGATTTCGTGTCTATGGAGACCTTGGAATGAAGCGGTGGCACTGGGGCCCTGAAGGGTTCTCCTAAAGAGAGGTTTTCACACAGCTCCATCGTGCAAGTTTCCCATGTGTAGATGAGATTTCTTCTGATGGGTGAGTCATGAAACAGCCATATGCTGTTATTGAAATCCAAGCCTCTGAGGAGAGATGCCTGGAAACCAATGCAATGGATCCGATTGGTGCCTAGGGGCCTGTATGTTCCTTTTTACCTCTGGGGACATCAGTCTACGGGTCTGAGTTCCGGTAGGTGCTCAGATGGGCCCAGATTGCCCCTGTTTGTCCTGGGAAGCCACAAATATTGGGATGGCCTCAGGGACTTTGGAGATTTATCCTCTTAGTAGGGTTGTGGCCACTGGATTGGGCACATACAATTCCCTTGGAGAGGGCAAGCACAGTCGTCAGGTGTGGCTCCAGGGGCCTGAGACTGTAGGGTGTGTAGGTCAGGGCTCTTTGGACAGTTGTCTGAAGACACAAACTCGGCTTATGTTTCGGGTCATACGTATGGCAGGACTGACCTCCAGACCATGAGGAGAACTCTTCGGGATATGAAAAAAGGGAGAGTGTGAGGCTTTGCTCAAGTTTTTGTCTCTGGATACGGTGTCACTCACGTTCGTGAAATTTCAGGGTGACTTCATGGGAAATGGACGAGTCTTATTCTGGGGCTTTGGCCCCGTCCAAAATGTTTGGCGTCATTCTGTGGGATGGAAGAAGTCCGTTGTTCTGTTGTTGTTGATTTGTTTTGTTTTGTTTTTTTCAACCTCAGGTGTCCCACCATATGAGGGATTCCAGAGTAGAGCCCTGGGGAGGGGCGAATGGACAACCAGAAATCTGGTTAAAAATTGGGGCTTAGGGACATGTCAAGCCCATTATGACATCTAATGGTCCAGCCACTGAGAGGACGTTCTAGAGGACAGGACTCACGCTGAGGGTCACAAAGCGTGTTTATGCCCTCGTCGCATCAAGAATGGGCGGGGCCTCAGGGTGAAAGTTGGTGTCTCCTACACTGAACGTTGGACAACATGCCAACCTCAAGGTTTCTTTCCATGGGTTAGGAAGAGTTCTGATTTCTGCATCACAGTCACCCCTGGGCAGTGATTGGAGATAAGGTCTAGGTTCTGAAGCCTGAAAACAGAAGTAGGGAATAGATGATGACCTAAGGCCATGGCGGGTCTGATGTGCTCAGTGTGCGGTCAGCTGTCTGGGTGTTGGTCACGAGGTCCGGGCTCAGGTTGTCAGGCAGTGCATTAGTGCCCAGGTTAGACTATATATTTCGGGTGCATTCGAGTGCCGTGTAGGTTTTTATCTGAAGAACTCTTCAGGATATGAAGAATGAGCGAGTCTGAGGCGCGTGCTCAGGCTTTTGTCTCTGGAGTTTGTATCAGCAATGGGCGTGGAATGTTGGGGAGGCCTCATGGGCCGTGGACGAATCTTGCTCTCTGTGGATTTGGCCCGATCCCAGTTGTTTTTCGTCAATCTGTTGGATGGAGTACTCCTTTCAGGGTTGTTACCTCAGGTGTCCCACCAAAAGAGGAGTTCCATAGCAGAGCCCTGGGGAAGAGTGAAGGGACAACCCGAACTATGGTTAAAAATTGGGGCCTAGGGGCATGGCAAGCCCAATATGCTGTCTCTTCATCCAGCCACTGAGAGGCCTTACCTGAGGACTGGGCTAAGGCTGAGGGTCACATGTGTGTTTGCCACCTATGTGGCCCGCGAGCAATGGCGGGGCCTCATCGGACACATAGGTATCCACTACACTGAACATTATACAACAAGCCTACCACAAGGATTCTTGTCATTGGGAAGGAGTTCTGATTTCTGCATCATTTTCAAACATGGGCAGTGATTGGAGATAAGGTCTAGGTTCTAAATCCTGAAAACCGAGGCTGGGAAGAGATAACGACCTAAGGCAATGGCTCGTCCGATGTGCTCAGTGAGCGGCCAGCTGTATGTGTGGGGCCAGGAGGTCCAGGCTCAGGCTCTGTCGGAAAGGGCATTATTGCGCAGGTCAGCCTATATATTTTGGGTACAGCCAAGTGGCGTGCAGGTTGATCTTCATTTAGGGTTTCTGGGTAGCCCCAGAAGGCAATGTTTTTCTTCTGGAGGGCAAGCAGAGTGCTTCATTATAATGCTGGATTGCCAAACTGGAGGGCTTGTGGGCCATTAGTCTGAGGATGGAAGTCTGAGGACACAAGCTAGGCTTAGGTTCTGGGTGAGGACATGGCAGGCACAATCTACAGACCTGAATCGAGATCTCGTGCATCTGAAGTCAGGGTGAGGATCAGAAGATCGCTCAGTTTGGACCTTATGTCCCTGAGGGCCCCTTCATGAAGGGGGGAGGGATCACGAGGCCATGGGTGTTTTCTCACGATGGGAGTTGTGAGAAGCTCCCAACTTCAAAGATTCTTCTGCAGGACAATTGAGACCTGTTTGTTGGCTCCAGGGTAACGATTACGAGCAGGGTTCTAAGGATGGATGGCGGGGTAGGCCACCTCGCATTCCAATTGTCTCCAAGCAACAAGACAAGTTGGATCTGCTGGTTATCGCGGAGCAATTGAATACACTGAGTTGAAATGGACTCTCCTGTGGATGGGTCCTAATGTGTTTTTGTGTCTATGGATACCTTGGAATGATGCGGTGGCACTGGGGCCATGAAGGGTTCTCCTAAACAGAGGCTTTGACATCGCTCCCACGTGCAAGTTTCCCATGTGTAGATGAGATTTGTTCTGATGGGTGAGTCAAGAAACAGCCATATGCTGTTATTGAAATCCAGTCCTCTGAGGAGAAATGCCTGGAAACCAAAGCAATGGATCTGATAGTTGCCTAGGGGCCTGTTCGTTCCTTTTTACCTCTGGGGATATCAGTCTACAAGTCTGAGTGCAGGTAGGTTCTCAGATGGGCTCTGATTGCTCCTTTTTGTCCTGGGAAGCCACCACTATTGGGATGGCCTCAGGGACTTTGGAGGTTTATCCTATTAGTAGCGTTGTGGCCATTGGAATGGGCACACAGAATTCCCTTGGAGAGGGCAAGTACTGTCCTCACCTTGGCTCCAGGGGCCTAAGCCTGTAGGCTGGGTAGGCCAGGGCTGTTTGGACAGTTGTCTGAAAACAGAAACTCGGCTTATGTTTTGGGTCATAGGTATGGCAGGACTGATCTACAGACCATGATGGGAACACTTCGGGATATGAAAAAGGGCGAGTGTGAGGCTCTTGCTCCAGTATTTATCTCTGGATATCGTGCCATTCCTGGTCATGAAATTTCCGGGTGATTTCATGGGAAATGGACGAGTCTTACTCCCTGGGGGTTTGGCCCATCCAAAGAGTTTGGGGTCATTCTGTGGGATGGAAAATGTCCGTTTTTTGTTGTTGTTGTTTTGTTTTGTTTTGTTTCTCAAACTCAGGTTTCCCACCAAATGAGGGATTCCAGAGTAGAGCCCTGGGGAGGGGCGATTGGACAACCAGAATTCTGGTTAAAATTGGTGCCTAGGGTTTCTGGGCGAGGGTTTCTGGGCGAGGGCACGGCATGTACCCCCCTGAAGATCTGAAGCAATATCTCATGCATCTGAAGTGAGAGTGAGGATCAGACGTTGGCTCAGCTTGGAATTTCTGTTCATGACGGCCCCTTCATGAAGGGAGCCGGATATCGAGGCCGTGGAGGTTTTCCCACGTTGGGAGTGGTGGGATGCCCCCTTCACGGATTCCTTCTGCGGGACAATTGAGACCTGTTGGACAGCCCAGGACATCCCATATGGATGAGCCCAGACCAACGTTCGAGGATGGATGCCTGGGAAGCCCGCCTCGCATTCCAATTGTCTCCTAGCGACAAGACAGTTTAGAACTGTTGATTCTCTGCGAGAGCAACCGGGGTGGCTGAGTTGAAATGGACTTTCCTGAGGATGGGTCTAATGTGTGTTTTGTGTCAATGAGGGCCTTGGAATGGGGCGGTGGCACCGGGACCCTGAAGTATTCTCCTAAGCTTTTGACATAGCTCCCATGCACAAGTTTCCTTGTGGAGACGAGGTTTGTTCTGATGGGTGCCTCAGGAAAACCCCAATGCTGGTATCGGAAACCAGGGATTTGAGGAGACATGCCTGTAAACCAACGCAATGGATCCGATTTTGGCCTAGGGTCCTGTCTGGTTCAATCTTCTTCTCTGGGGACATCCATCTAGGGTATGAGTGGAGGTAGATGCTCAGCTGGTGACAGATTGCCCTTTTTTGTCCCGGGCGACCTATACGATTGGGATGGCCTCTGAGACTTTGGAGGGTTCTCCTAATTTGTACGATTTTGGACAATGGAATGGGGAGAATTTCCCATGGATTGGGTAGGCACAGTCCTAATGTGTGGCTCCAGGGTCCCCAGCCTGGAGGGTGTGTGGCCCAGGTCTTTGAGGACAGAAGTCTGAAAACACAAACTCAGCTTATGTTTGGGGATGTAGGTATGGCAGGCGCGATCTACAAACCATGAAAAGACATCCTCAGGATATGAAGATAGTGCGAGTCTGAGGTGCTTGCTTAGGCTAATGTCTCTGGATTTTGTATCAGCGATGGCCGTGGAATATCGAGGAGGCCTCATGGGCCATGGACGAATATTGCTCCTTGTGGATTTGGCCCATTCCCAATTGTTTTTCATCAATCTGTGGTATGGGAGGACTCCTTTCAGGGTGTTACCTCAGGTGTCCCACCAAAAGAGGAATTCCAAAGCAGGGCCCTGGGGAAGAGTGAAGGGACAACACGAACTACGGTTAAAAATTGGGGCCTAGGGGCATGGCAAGCCCAATATGCTGTCTCTTCATCCAGCCACTGAGAGGCCATACCTGAGGACTGGGCTAAGGCTGAGGGTCACAATGTGTGTTTGCTACCTATCTGGCCCGCGAGCAATGGCGGGGCCTCAAGGAACACACTGGTTTCCACTACACTGAACGTTGGACAACAAGCCAACCACAAGTTTTCGTCCCATTGGGAAGGAGTTCTGATTTCTGCATCATTTTCAATCCCGGGCCGTGATTGGAGATAAGGTCTAGGTACTGAAGCCTGAAAACTGAGGTTGGGAAGGGATAACAACCTAAGGCCATGGGGAGTCTGATGTTCTCAGTTTATACCCAGCTGTCTGGGTTGGCCTAGGATGTCCAGGCTCAGGCTGTGTCAGAGAGGGCATTATTGCCCAGGTCATCCTATACATTTTGGGTATATCCAAGTGTCGTGCAGGTTGATCTTCATTTGGGGTTTCTAGGTAGCCCCAGATGGCAATGTATTTCTTCTGCAGGGCAGGTAGAGTGCTGCATTGTTGTTCTGGATTGCCAAACTGGAGGGCTTGTGAGCCAGTAGTCTGTGGACAAAAGTCTGAGGACACAAGCTAGGCTTAGGTTTCTGGGTGAGGACATGGCAGGCACAATCTACAGACCTGAACCGAGATCTCGTGCATCTGAAGTCAGGGTGAGGATCAGACGATCGTGCAGGTTGGACCTTATGTTCCTGATGGCCCCTTTATGAAGGGGGGGGGGGGATGATGAGGCCATGGGGGTTCTCTCACGATGGGAGTTCTGAGAAGCTCCCAATTGCAAAGATTCTTCTGCAGGACAATTGAGACCTGTTGGTTGGCTCCAGGCCAACGATTCTGAGCAGGGTTTTAAGGATGGATGGCGGGGTAGGCCACCTCATATTCCAATTGTCTCCTAGCAACAAGTCAAGTTAGATCTGCTAGTTCTCGCGGAGGAACCGAATACGCTCAGTTGAAATGGACTCTCCTGTCGATGGGTCCTAATGTGTTTTTGTGTCTATGGTGACCTTGGAATGAAGCGGTGGCACTGCGGCCCTGAAGGGTTCTCCTAAACAGAGGCTTTGACACAGCTCCCACGTGCAAGTTTCCAATGTGTAGATGAAATTTGTACTGATGTGTGAGTCAAGAAACAGCCATATGCTGGTATTGAAATCCAGGTCTCTGAGGAGAGATGCCTGGGAACCAAAGCAATGGATCCATTTAGGGCCTAGGGGCCTGTTCATTTCTTTTTACCTCTGGGGACATCAGTCTACGGGTCTGAGTGCAGGTAGGTTCTCAGATAGGCTCAGATTACTACAGTTTGCCCTGGGAAGCCACCACTATTGGGATGGCCTCAGGGATTTTGGAGGTTTATCCTATTAGTAGGGTTGTGGCCATTGGAATGGGCACACAGAATTCCCTTGGAGAGGGCAAGTAGAGTCCTCAGGTTGGCTCCAGGGACCTGAACCTGTAGGGTGTTTAGGTCAGGGTTCTTTGGACAGTTGTCTGAAAACACAAACTCGTCTTATGTTTCGAGTCATAGGTATGGCAGGACTGATCTACAGACCTTGAGGAGAACTCTTCAGGATATGAAAAAAGGGCGAGTGTGAGGCTCTTGCTCAAGTTTTTGTCTCTGGATATCGTGTCACTCATGGTCGTGAAATTTCCAGGTGACTTCATGGGAAATGGATGAGTCTTATTCTCTGGGTTTTGGCCTTGTCCAAAGAGTTTGAGAGGTCATTCTGTAATATGGAAGAAGTCCGTTTTTTTTTTTTTTTTGTTTTGTTTTGTTTTGTTTTGTTTTTTTTTTTAACCTCAGGTGTCCCACCAAATGAGGGATTCCAGAGTAAAGCCCTGGGGAGGGGCGACTGGACAACCAGAAATCTGGTTAAAAATTGGGGCCTAGGGACATGTCAAGCCCATTATGACATCTAATGGTCCAGCCACTGAGAGGACGTACTAGAGGACAGGACTCACGCTGAGTGTCACAATGCGTGTTTATGCCCTCGTCGCACTCAAGAATGGGCGGAGCCTCAGGGTTAATGCTGGTTTCTCCTACACTGATCAATTGACAACTTTCCAACCACAAGGCTTCTTGCCTTGGGTAAGGAGGAGTTTGATTTCTGCATCACATTCAATCCTTTTCAGGGCTTGGAGTTAAAGTCTAAGTTCTGAAGCCAAAAAGTTAGGTTGGGAAGAGATAACGAGCTAAGACCATGGCGTGTGTGATGTTCTCAGTGTGCGGTCAGCTGTCTCGTTTTGGTCAGGAGGTCCGGGCTCACTCTGTATCAAACAGTGTATTAGTGGCCAGGTTAGACTATCTAATTTGGGGTACCTTCGAGTGCCGTGTATGTCTATCCTCATTTGGGTTATGTGAGAAACTCCATAGGTCAAAATTTTTCTTCTGGAAGGCAGGCATAATGCTTCATTTTGTGTCCCGAATTTCCAAATGTGAGGGCTTGGGGGCCAGGAGTGTGAGGACGGAAGTCTGAGAACACAAGCTAGTCATAGGTTTCAGGGCGAGGGCAAGGAAAGCACACTCTGCAGAGCTGCATCGAGATCTCGTGCATCTGAATTCAGGGTGTAGATCAGACGTTTGTCTTAGGTTGGAGTTCCTGTCCATGATTTCCCCTTCATAAATGGGGGGGGGGGGGGCATCACAAAGCCATCTAGATTTTCCCAGGTTGGGAGTTGTGAGATGCTCCAAAACTCAAGGATTCCTTCTACTGGACATTTGAGACCTGTTGGATGGCTCCAGGACATCCCGTATGGAACGACGCCAGAGCAGAGCTCTAAGGATGGATGGTTGGGCAACCCGCCTCGCATTCCAATTGTCTCCTAGTCAAGACAGGTTCAGTGCGCTCGCTCTGGGGGAGCAACCAAGGGAGCTGAGTTGAAATAGAATTTCCTGCGGATGGGTTCTAATGTGGATTTCTGTCCATGGAGACCTTGTAATGGGGCAGTGGCACACAGGCCCTGAAGGATTCTCCTAACTGGAGGTTTTGAGACATCTTCAAAGGATAATTTTCCCATGTGGAGAAGAGATTTGTTCTGATTGCTGCCTCATGAAATCCCCATATGCTAATATTGGAAACCAGGCCTCTGAGGAGAGATACCTGTACCGAAAGCAATGAATCTGATTCAGGCCTAGGGGCCTGTCTGATTCAATCTTCTTCTCTGGGGACATCCATCTACGCTGAGTAGAGGTAGATGCTCAGCTGGTTTCAGATGAACCTTGCTTGTCCTGCGCGGCCTACATTATTGGGGTGTCCTTGGGGACTCTGGAGGTTTTTCCTAATTTGTACGATTGTGGACAATGGAATGGGCAGAATTCCCGTGGTATGGACAGGCACAGTCCTGATGTGTGGCTCCAGGGGCCCCAGCCTGAAGGGTCTGTGGGGCCAGGAATGTGGGGACAGAAGTCTGAAAACACAAACTCGGCTTAGGTTTCTGAAGTAGGTATGGCAGGCCCGATCTACAGACCGTGAGGAGAACTCTTCGGGATACGACAAAAGAGCGAGTGTGAGGCGCTTGCTCAGACTTTTGTCTCTGGATTTGTTGTCAACGATGGCTGTGGAATCTCGGGGAGGCCTCATGGGCCATGGACGAGACTTCCTCTCTGTGAATTTGGTCCAATCCCAATTGTTTTGGGTCAATCTGAAGGATGGGAGGAGTCCTTTTAGTTTTGTTACCTCAGGTGTCCCACCAAAAGAGAGATTCCAAAGCAGAGCTCTGGGGAGGGGATGAATGGACAACCCGAACAATCCAATAGGGTGAGGTCGAGAACCGAGCAGGTTGATCCTCATTTGGGGTTTATGGAGATCCCCATAGAGCAACGTTTTTCTTCTGGAGGGCCAGCATAGGGCTGCATTTTGGTTCCAGAATTCCAAGTCTTGAGGACATGTTTGCCAGGAGTGTGAGGAAGGAAGTCTGAAAACACAAGGTAGCACGAGGTTTGGGCCCACTGTGCAGAGGCTGAATCGAGATCTCCTGCATCTGAGGTCAGGGCGAGTATCAGATGTTGCCTCAAGCTGGAGTTTGTGTCCATGACGGCCCCTTCCTGAAGGGGGTGGGGGCGTCATGAGGCCAAGGAGTTTTCCCTACGCTGGGAGTTGTGAGCTGCTCCAAACTTCAAAGTTTCCTTCTTCAGGACAGTCGAGTACTATTGGATGGTTCCAGGATGCCCCATACAGAAAGACTCGGGAGCAGGGGCCTAAGCATGGATGCCGAGAAACGCCAACTCACCTTCCCATTGCCTGGTCAAGACAAGGCACACTCAATCTGCGGGCTCTTGGGTGAGCTACCCAGAAGGCTGAGTTTAAATGGACTTTCCTGAGGATGAGTCATAATGTGGGTCGGTGGCCATGGAGACCTTGGAATGTGGCAGTAGCTAAGGGACTCTGCAGGATTCTCCAACCCGAAGGGTTTGACACAACTCCAACAAGGAAGCTTTCCATGTGGATATGAGAGGTGTTCTGTCTGGTGCCTCAGGATAGCCCCATATGCTGGTCTTCGAACCCAGGCCTCTGAGGAGTGATACCTGGACACCAAAGCAAGAGTTCATAATAGGGCCTGGGGGCCTGTCTGGTTCAATCTTCTGTCTCTGCGGATATCAGTCTGTGTGTCTGCATGGAGGCAGTAGTTGCTCAGCTGGTGTCATAATGCCCCTGTTTGTCCAGTGCGGCTTGCGGTAGTGGGATGTCCTTGGGGACCTTGAGGTTTCTACTATTTTGTAGAGTTGTGGCCAATGGAACGGGCAGTATCTTAGGAGAGAGCAGGCACAGTTCTGTGGTGTGGCTCCAGAGATCCCAGCCTGGAGGCGGTGTGGGCCACGGCTGTACAGACAGACATCCAAAAACCCAAACTCAGCTCAGGTTTGGGGCCGAGGTTATGGCAGGCCTGATCTACAGTCCGTGAGGGGAGCTCCTCTGGATATGAAAGAAGGGTGAGAGGGAGGCAGTCGCTCAGTCTTTTGTCTCTGGATATTTTGTCCACAATGGCCGTTTAAAGTAGGAGTTACCTCATGGGTCGTAGAAGTCTCCCTCTCTGGTAGTTTGTCCAGCCCCCAAGAGTTTGTGGTCATTCTGTGGTAAGGGAAGAGTCCTGTTTTCTGCTTCATGTATCCCCCCAGTAGAGGGATTCTGGAGCATAGCAGTGGGTACTGACAACTGGAATACTCGCCCTCTGGTTAAGCCTGGGGGGCCTATGGATATGACAAGCCCCATATGCAGGATCTTGGTCCAGCCACTGAGAGGCGTTACTTTAATACGGGACTCACGCTACAGGTCACAATGCATGTCTGTGCCCTAGGCGGCCCTCAAGCACTGGCAGGGCCTTTCCGACAATGCAGGTTTTCCCACATTGAACATTGGACAATATGCCAAACACAAGGTTTCTGGCCATGGGGAAGGAGGAATTCTAATTTCTGCATCACGTTCACCCTGGGCAGTGATTGGAGATAAGGTCTAGGTTCTGAAGCCTGAAAACCCAGGTTGGGAAGAGATGACGAACTACAGCCATAGCTGGTCCCTTGTGTCCAGGTTGGAGCCAGCTGTCTAGGTGTCGTTTGGGATGTCTTGTCTCAGGCTGTGCCAGACAGGGCATTAGTATTCAGGGTAGGCTGTATAATTGCTTTACAGTCGAGTGGCATGCATTAGATAATCATTTGGGGTTTCTTATTAGCAGCATAGGGCAAAGTTTTTCTTCTGGAGGGCAGGCAGAGTGCTGCATTGTGGCTTCGGAATGCCCAACTGGAGGGCTTGTGGGCCAGGAGAGTGAGGACGGAAGTCTGAGAACACAAGCTAGGCTTAGGTTTCGGGGAATGGACATGGCAGGCACACTCTGCAGAGCTGAATTGAGATCTCATGTGTCTGAAGTCAGGTCGAGGATCAGACTTTGGCTCAGGTTGGAGTTTCTGTCCATGTTGGCCCCTTCATGAAGGGGGGGGCATTATGAGGCCATGGGGGTTTTTCCCACTATTAGAGTTGTGAGATGCTCCAAACCGCAAGGATTCCTTCTATGGGACAATTAAGATTTGTTGGATGGCTCCAGGACGTCTCCTAAGGTATTTTTCCAGAACAGGGTTCTAAGTATGGATGCCTGGGCAGACAGCCTCAATTCCAATTGTCTCCTAGCAATAAGAAACGTTTGATCTGCTGGCTTGGGGTAGCATCAGAGGGGGCTGATGGAATGGACTTTACTGAGGATGGTCTTAAATGAGTTGAAATGGACTTTCCTGAGGATGGTCTTAATGTTGGTTTGAGTCCATTGAGACCTTGGTATGGGGCAGTGGCACCAGGGCCCTGAAGGATTCTCCTAACCAGAGGTTATAACAAAGCTCCAATGAGCAAGTTTTCCATGGGGAGACGAGTTTTGTTCTCATTGGTGCCTCAGGAAACCACCATTTGCTGGTATTGGAAATGAGGCCTCTGAGGAGAGATGCCTGGAAAAAAAAGCAATGGATCTGATTAGGGCCTAGGGGCCTGTCCGGTTCAATATTCTTCTCTGGGGACATCTTTTGTCTGAGTGGAGGTAGTTTCTCAGCTGGTTTGAGATCACACCTGTTTGTCCTGGGCGGCCTACACTATTGGGATGGCCTCGGGAACTTTGGAGGTTTTTCCTAATTTGCAAGGTTGTGGCCAATGGAATGGGAAGAATTCTCTTGAAAGGGAAGCACAGTCCTGAGGTGTGGCTCCAGGGACCAAAGTGTGGAGCGTGTGTGGTCCAGGGCTATTTGGACAAAAGTCTGAAAACACAAACTCCAATTAGGATTGGGTCTGTAGGTATGGCCGGGCCGATATATAGACCGTGAGGAGAACTCTTCGGGATATGAACAAAGGGAGAAAGTGAGGTGCTTGCTCATGCTTATTTTTTTCTGGATATGTGTCACCGATTGCCATGGAATGTCCGTGTGTCCTCATGGGCCATCGAAGAAGCTCCCTTTCTGGGGATTTGACCCAATCCCAAGAGTTTGGGGTCATTCTGTGGGAAGGGAGGAGGCCTTTCTGTTTTTTTTTTTTTTTTTTTTACCTCTGGTGGACCACCAAAAGAGGGATTCCACAGCAGAGTCCTGGGGAGGGGCGAGTGGCAACCAGACCGCTGGTTAACATTGGGACCTAAGAACATGGCAAGCCCCATATGTGGGCTCTTGATCCAGACACTGAGAGGCCTTCCTTGAGCATAGGGCTCACATTGAGTTTCACAATGTGTTTTTGTGCCCAAGGAGCCCCTCAAGTCAGGGCGTGGCCTAATGTACCATGCTGGTTTCTCCTACACTGAACGTTGCACAATATGGCAACCACAAGTTTTCTGGCCATGGGGAAAAGGAGTTCTAATTTCTGCAACACTTTCACTCCTGGACTGTGATTGGATTTAAGGTCTAGGTTCTGAAGCCTGAAAACTGAGGTTGGGAAGAGATGAAGACCTAAGGCCATGGTGTGACTGATGTGCTCAGTGTTCGGCCAGCTGTTGAGTGTGGGTTGGGAGGTGCAGGCTCAGGCTGTGGCAGACAGGGAATTAGTGCCCAGGCTAGACTGTATCATTGGGGTGCAGTCGAGTTTCGTGCAGGTTGCTACTCATTTGTGGTTACTGGGTAGCCCCAGAGGGCAACGTTTTTCTTCTGGAAGGAAGACACAGTGCCACATAGTGGCTCCAGAATTCCCAAACTGGAAGGCTTGTGGGCCAGGAGTGTGAGGAAAATATTCTGAGAACACAAGCCAGACTTAGATTTCGGGGTGAGGGGACGGCAGGAACCGTCTGCAGAGATGATTCGAGATCCCGTGTACCTGAAGACAGAGCTAGGATCAGACGTTGGCTCAGGTTGGAGTTTCTCTCCATGACGGCCCCTTCATGAAGGGGAGGGTGTCACGAGGCCATGGAGGTTTTCCCACGATGGGAATTGTGAGATGCTCCAAACCGCAATGATTCCTTCCGTGGGACAGTCGAGACCTGCTGGATGGCTCCAGGACATCCCATAAGGAAGTTATCCAGAGCAGGGTTCTAAGGAAGGATGCCTGGGCAGCCTGCCTACCATTCCAGGTGTCTCATAGCGCCAAGGCAAGTTCGATATGCTGGATCTCGGGGAGCAACCGAGGCGGTGTGTTTGAAATGGGTGAGTTGAGGATGGGTCATAATGTGCATTTGTGTCCATGGAGACCTTGGAATGGGGTGCTTGATCCGGGGCCTTGAGGGATGTTCATAACCGGAGGTTTTGATGGAGCTCTAAAGAGTACGTTTCCTATGTAGAGAAGAGAATTGTTTTGATGAGTGCCTAAGGAATCTCCCATATGCTGGTATTGGAAACCAGGCCTCTGAGGAGAGATGCCTGGAAACAAAACCATGGATATGATTAGGGCCTAGGTGCCTGTCCGTTTCAATCTCTTTCCTGGGGATACGTGTCTATGGATTTGAGGGGAGGTAGTTGCTCGCCTTGTGTCAGATCGCCCCTGTTTGTCCTGGGCAGCCTATAATATTGGGAATGGCCTCAGGATTTTGGAGTTTCTCCTAATCTATAGGGTTGTGGCCAATGGAATGGGCAGAAATCCCCTGGAGAGGGCAGGCACAGTTCTGAGTTTGGCTCTAGGGGCCCAGCCTTGAGGGTGTGTGGGCCAGGCCTGTGGGGACAGAAGTCTGAAAACACAAATTCAGCTTAGGATTGGGGAGATCGGTATGGCACGCCCAATCTACAGACCGTGATAACACTTCGGGATATGAAAAAGGGTGAGTTTGTGGTGCTTGCTCAGGTTTTGTCTCTGGGTTTGTGTCAACAGAGTGGGTCGAATGCTGGCGTGGCCTCATGGGTTGTGGATGGCTTTCCTTCTCTGAGGATATGACCCAATCCCAAGAGTTTGGGTACATTCTGTGGGATGGGAGGAGTCCTTTCTGTTTTTTATTTTATTTTACGTACCTCATGTGTGCCAATAAAAGAGGGATTCCAGAGCAGAGTCCTTGGTAGGGACAACTGGATAACCCCACCTCTGTTTAAGTTTGGGGGCCTAGGGGCATGGCAATTCCAATATGTGGGCTCTTGATTCAGACACTGAGAGGTCTTCCTTGAGGACAGGGCTCATGCTGAGGGTCACAATGCCTATTTCCACCCAACAAGGCCCTCAAGCATCGAAGGGCCTCATGGGCCACGCTGGATTCTCCTACACTGAATGTTGGAGAATATGCCAACCACATGGTTTCCGGCCATGGCGAAGGAAGAGTTGTGATGATTTCTGCATCACGTTCACCCCTAGACAGTGATTGGAGTTTAGGTGTAGGTTCTGAAACCCGAAAGCCGAGGTTGGGAAGAGATGAAGACCTAAGGACCTGATGGGTACAATGAGCTAAGTGTGTGGGTAGCTGTTGAGCATAGGTCTGGAGGTGCGGGCTCATGCTGTATCAGACAGGGCATTAGATAGGGTAGACTGTATATTTGGGGTGCAGTCGAGTGGCGTTCAGTTGATCCTCATTCGGGTTTCTAGGTAGCTCCATAAGGCAACGTTTTTCTTCTGGAGGGCAGGCAGAGTGCTGCATTGTGGCCCTAGTATTGCCAAATTGTAGGGCATTTGGGCCAGGGGTGTGAGGACGGTAGTCTGAGAACACAAGCTAGGCTTAGTTTTTGGGGTGAGGGCACAGAAGGCACACTCTGCAGAGCTGAATCAAGATCTCATGCACCTGAAGCCAGGGCGAATATCAGACGTTTGCTCAGGTTGGAGTTTCTGTCCATGATGGCCCCTTTATAAAGTGGAGCGTCTCAAGAGGCCATGAAGATTTTCCCACAATGGGAGTTGTGAGATGCCCCAGACTGCAAAAATTCCTTCTGTGGGACATTTGAGACCTGTTGGATGGCTCTAGGATGACCAATATGGAACGACTCCAGAGTAGGGTTCTAAGGATGGATGCCTGGGCAGCCCGCCTCCCATTCTAGTTGTCTCCTAGCAACAAGGCAGGTTTGATCTGCAGGCCCTGGGGGAGAAACCAAGGGGGATGAGTTGACATGGACTCTACCGAGGATAGATCACAATGTGGGTTTAAGTCCATGGAGACCTTGGAATGGGGCGCTTGATCCAGGGCCCTGAAAGATTCTCCTAAACAGAGATTTTTATAGAGCTCCAAAGAATACATTTCCTATGTGGAGACGAGATTTTTCTATGAGTGCCTCAGTAATCCCCCATATGCTGGTATTGGTAACCAGGCCTCTGAGGAGAGATGCCTGGAAACAAAAGCAATGGATCTGATTAGGGCCTAAGTGCCTGTCCAGTTCAATCTTATTCTATGGGGATATCTGTCTCTGGGTCTGAGTGGAGGTAGTAGTTTCCTAACTTGGGAAAGATCATCCCTGTTTGTCCTGGGCAGCCTACATTATTGGGATGGCCTCGGGGAGTTTGGAGGTTTCTCCTAATCTATAGGGTTGTGGCCAATGGAAATGGCAGAATTGCCCTGGAGAAGGAAGCCACAGTCCTCAGGTGTGGCTCCAGGGGCCCCAGCTTGGATGGTGTGTGGACCAGGACTGTGGGGACAGAAGTCTGAAAACACAAACTCAGCTTAGGTTTGGGGATGTATGTATGAAGGCTCGATCTACAGACCGTGAGAATTTTCCGGGCTATGAACAAAGGGCGAGTATGTGGCGTTTGCTCAGGATTTTGACTCTAGATTTTGTGGCTACGGTGGCCGTGGAATGTCGGGGTGTCCTCAAGGGCCATGGACAATTCTTTCTCTCGTGATTTGGCCTGATCCCAAGTGGTTGGGATCATTCTGTGGATGGGAAGAGTCCTTTCTGTATTTTTTTTTTTTACCTCAGGTGTCCCACCAAAGAGGGATTCCAGAGCAGTGCCCTGAGTAGGGGTGACTAGACATCTCTAACTCTGGTTGAGATTGGGGGACTAGGGGCTTGGCAAGCCCCATATGTGGGCTGTTGTTCCAGTCACTAAGAGGCTTTACATGAGGATAGGGCTCACACTGAGGGTCACAATGTGTGTTTTGTGCAAATTGTAGCCCTCAGAGATAGGTGGGGCCTCATAGTCCATGCTGCTTTCTCCTACAATGAACGTTGGACAACATGCCAACCACAAAGTTTCTTGCCATGGCGAAGGATAAGTTCTGATTCTTGTATCACGTTCACTCCTGAGCAGTGAGTGGAGATAAGGTCTAGGTTCTGAAGGTGAAAACTGAGGTTGGGTAGAGATGATGGCCGAAAGCCATTGTGGGTTTGATATGCTCAGTGTACGGCCAGCTGTCTGGGTGTTGGCCTGGAGGTCTGTCCTCAGGCTGTGTCAGACAGGGTTTTAGTGCACAGGCTAGATTGTATAATTGGGGTATTGTCGAGTGGCATGCAGGTTGTTACTCATTTGGCGTTTCTGGTTAGCCCTATAGGGCAATATTTTTCTTCTGGAGGGCAGGCAGAGTGCTGCATTGTGTCTCCAGAATTGCCAAACTGGAGGGGTGTGGCCAGGATTGTGATGACAGAAGTCTGAGAACACAAGTTAGGCTTAGGTTTCGGGGCGAGGGCACAGCAGGCACACTCTCAAGTGCTGAATCGAGATCTCGTGCTTCTGAATTCAGGGCTTGGATGAGACTTTGGCTTCGGATGGAGTTTCTGTCCATGATGGCCCATTTATGAAGGTGTGGGGCATCATGAGGAAATGGAGGTTTTCTCACATTGGGATTGTGTGATGCTTCAAACCACAAGGATTCATTCTTCGACACAGTCAAGACAGGTTTTTTGGATTCAAGACGTCCCATAAAGAAATTCTCCAGAGCAGGGTTCTAAGGATGGATGCCTGGGCAGCCCACCTCGCATTCCAACAGTCTCCTAGTGACTAGGCAGGTTTGATCTGCTGGCTCTGGGTGAGCAGCCGAGGGGGTTGATTTGAAATGGACTCTCCTGAGGATGGATCATAATGTAAGTTTGTGTCCTTGGAGACCTTGGAATTGGGCCATGGTGCCAGCGCCCTGAAGGATCCTCCTAACCTGAGGTATTGACACAGCTCCAAAGAGCAAGTTTCTCATGTGGAGATGAGATCTGTTCTGATTGTTTCCTTAGGAAACCCCCATATTCTGATATTGGAAACCAGGCCTCTGAGGAGAGATACATAGAAACAAAAGCAATGGATCAGAAGTTGGCTCAGGTTGGAGTTTCTGTCCATGATGGCCCCTTTATAAAGGGGAGCATCTCATGAGGCCATGTAGGTTTTCCCACGATAGGAGTTGTGAGATGCTCCAATCTGCAAGGATTCCTACTGCAGGACAGGCAAGACCTGTTGGAAGGCTCCCAGGACATCCCATATGGAACGGCGCCAGAGCAGGATTCCAACGATGCATGCCTAGAGAGTCTGCTTTGCATTCAAGTTGTCTCCTAGCGACAAGGCAGGTTTGATATTCTGGCTCTGGGGGAGTAATCAACGGGGTTGAGTTGAAATGTACTCTCCTGCCGAATGGTCATAATGCGGGTTTGTGTCCATGGAGACCTTGGAATAGGGTGGTGGCTCCGGTTACCTGAAGCTTTCTCCTAACTGGAGGTTTTTACAGAGCTCCAAAGGATACGTTTCCCATGTGGAGACAAGATTTGTTCTGATTGGTATCTCTGGAATCCCCCATAGGCTGGTATTGGAAAACAGGCCTCTGAGGAGAGATGCTTAGAAACACAAGCAATGGAACCAATTACGTTCTAGGGGCCTGTCCAGTTTAATACCTATCTCTTGGGATATCTGTCTACGGGTGAGTTGAGGTCGTTGCTCAGCTTGTGACAGATCAACCCTCTTAAGAATGGGCAGGGCCTCAGGGACCCTACACTACCCTCAGGGTCCCTACTACTACTCCTGTAGGCCCTAAAGGGGTCCTACACTGAACATTGGATAAGATGCCAACCAAAAGATTCTGGCGAGAGGGAAGGAGGAGTTATGATTTCTGCCTCACGTTCACCCATGGGAAATGAGGAGAGATAATGTCTAGGTTTCTGTAGCCTGAAAACCAGGTTGGAAAGAGATGGCACCTAAGGCCATGGCGGGTCAGATGTTCTCAGTGTACGGCAAGCTGTCTGGGTGTCGGTTGGGAATTCAGGCCTCAGGTTGTGTCAGACAGGGCATTAGTGCACAGACTAGACTATATAATTGGTGTACAGTTGAGTGGCATGCAGGTTTATCCTCATTTGAGGTTTCTGGGTAGACCAATAGGGCAACGTTTTTCTTCTAGAGGGCATGCAGAGTGTAGCAATGTGTCATCGGAAATCCCAAAATGGAGGGCGTGTGGTCCAGGAGAGTGAGGATGGAAGTCTGAGAACACTAGCTATGCTTAGGTTTTGGGGTGAGGGCACAGCAGGTGCACTCTGAAGAGCTTAATCAAGATCTCGTGCATCTGAAGTCAAGGCGAAGATCAGCCGTTGGCTCAGGTTGGAGTTTCTTTCCATGATCTGACTCCATGAAGATGGTGGGCATCATGTGACCTTGGAAGCTTTCCATGATATGAGTTGTGAGGTGGTCCATGAACAAGGACTCCTGTGGGACAGTCGACACCTGTTGGATGGCTCAAGTATGTCCCATAAGGAACGACGCAAGAGCAGGGTTCTAAGGGTTCCAATGATCTCTAAGGAAGGATGCCTGGAAACCAAAGCAATAGATCTGATAGGTGCATATGGGCCTGTTCGTTCCTTTTTACCTCTGGGGACATCAGTCTACGGGTCTGAGTGCCGGTAGGTGCTCAGATGGGGCCAGATTGCCCCTGTTTGTCCTGGGAAGTAACAAATATTGGGATGGCCTCAGGGACTTTGGAGGTTTATCCTTTTAGTAGGGTTGTGGCCATTGGAATGGAGACATACAATTCCCTTGGAGAGGGCAAGCCCAGTCTTCATGTTTGGCTCCAGGGGCCTGAGCCTGTAGGGTGTGTAGGCCAGTGCTATTTGGACAGTTGTCGGAAAACACAAACTCGGCTTATGTTTCGGGTCATAGGTATAGCAGGACTGATCTACAGACCATGAGGAGAACTCTTCATGATATGAAAAGAAGGCGAGTGTGAGGCTCTTGCTCAAGTTTTTGTCTCTGGATATCGTGTCACTCATGGTCGTGATATTTCCGGGTGACTTCATGGGAAATGGACTAGTCTTACCCTCTGGGGGTTTGGCGCCGTCCAAAGATTTTGGAGTCATTCTGTGGGATGGAAGAATTCCGTTGTTCTGTTGTTGTTGATTTGTTTTGTTTTGTTTTTCAACCTCAGGTGTCCCACCAAATGAGGGATTCCAGAGTAGATTACTAGGGAGCGGCAACTGGACAACCAGAAATCTGGTTAAAAATTGGGGCCTAGGGACATGTCAAGCCCATTATGACATCTAATGGTCCAGCCACTAAGAGGACGTTCTAGAGGACTTGACTCACGCTGAGGGTCACAATGCGTGTTTATGCCCTTGTCGCACTCAAGACTGGGCGGGGCCTCAGGGTGAATGCTGGTTTCTCCTACACTGAACGTTGGACAACATGCCAACCACAAGGTTTCTTGCCATGGGTAGGAAGAGTTCTGATTTCTGCATCACAGTCACCCCTGGGCAGTGATTGGAGATAAGGTCTAGGTTCTGAAGCCTGAAAACTGAGGTAGAGAAGAGATGATGACCAAAGGCCATGGCTGGTCTGATGTGCTCAGTGTGCGGTAAGCTGTCTGGGTGTTGGTCACAAGGTCCGGGCTCAGGTTGTCAGACATTGCATTAGTGCCCAGGTTAAACTATATATTTTGGGTGCCTTAGAGTGCCGTGTAGGTTCTTATCTGAAGAACTCTTGAGGATATGAAGAATGATCGAGTCTGAGGCGCGTGCTCAGGCTTTTGTCTCTGGTTTTATAACAGCGATGGCCGTGGGATGTTGGGGAGGCCTCATGGGCCATGGACCAATCTTTCTCTCTGTGGATTTGTTCCTATCCCAATTGTTTTTTGTCAAACTGTGGGATGGTAGGACTCCATTCAGGTTTGTTGCCTCAGGTGTCCCACCAAAAGAGGAATTCCAAAGCGAGCGCTGGGGAAGAGTGAAGGGACAACCCGAACTACGGTGAAAAATTGGGGCCTAGGGGCATGGCAAGCCCAATATGCTGTCTCTCCATCCAGCCACTGAGAGGCCTTACCTGAGGACTGGGCTCAGGCTGAGGGTCACAATGTGTGTTTGTGACCAATGTGGCCCGCAAGCATGGTGGGGCCTCATGTGCCACACTGGTTTCAAGTACAATGAACCTTGGACAACATGCCAACAACTAGGTTTCTTGCCATGGGGAAAGAGTTCTGATTTCTGCATCATTTTCAAACCCGGGCCGTGATTGGGGATAAGGTCTAGGTTCTGAAGCCTGAAAACCGAGGTTGAGAAGAGATGACGACCTAAGGCCATGGCGGGTCCGATGTGTTCAGTGTGCGGCCAGGTGTCTGGTGGGTCCAGGAGGACCAGGCTCAGGCTGTGTCAGAAAGGGCATTAGTGCCCAGTTCAGCCTATATATTTGGGGTACAGCCGAATGGCGTGCAGGTTGATCCTCAATCGGGGTTTCTGGTTAGCCCCAGAGGGCAATGTTTCTCTTCTGGAGGGCAGGCAGAGTGCTGCATTGTAATTGTGGATTGCCAAACTGGAGGGCTTGTGCGTCAGTAGTCTGAGGACGGAAGTCAGAGAAACCCAGCTAGGCCTAGGTTTCTGGGTGAGGATATGGCAGGCACAGTCTACAGACCTGAATCTAGATCTCGTGCATCTGAAGTCAGGGCGAGGATCAGATGATCGTTCAGGTTGGGCATTCTGTCCCTGATGGCCTCTACTTGAAGGGGGGGTTGATCACGAGGCCATGGGGATTTTCCCACGATGGGAGTTGTGAGAAGCTCCCAACTGCAAAGATTCTTCTGCAGGACAATTGAGACCTGTTGGTTGACTCCAGGACAACGATTCTGAGCAGGGTTCTAAGGATGGATGGTTGGGTAGCCCACCTCGCATTCCAATTGTCTCCAAGCAACAAGACAGGTTAGATCTGCTGGATCTGGGGGAACAACGAGGAGGCTGATTCGAAATGGAATCTCCCGTGGATGTGTCCTAATATGATTTTGTGTCTATGGAGACCTTGGAATGAAACAGTGGCACTGGGGCCCTGAAGGGTTCTCCTAAAGAGAGGCTTTCACACACCTCCATCGTGCAAGATTCCCATGTGTAGATGAGATTTGTTCTAATGGGTGAGTCAAGAAACAGCCATATGCTGTTATTGAAATCTAGGCCTCTGAGGAGAGATGCCTGGAAACAAAAGCAATGGATCCGATAGGTTCCTAGGGGCCTGTTCGTTCCTTTTTACTTCTGGGGACATCAGTCTACGGGTCTGAGTGCCGGTAGGTGCTCAGATGGGCCCAGATTGCCCCTGACCCTCCTGGGAAGCCAAAAATATTGGGACGGCCTAAGGGATTTTGGAAGTTTAATATATTAGTAGGGTTGTGGCCATTGGAATGGGCACATACAATTCCCTTGAGGAGGGCAAGCACAGTCGTCAGATTTGGCTCCAGGGTCCTGAGCCTGTAGGGTGTGTAGGCCAGGGCTGTTTGGAAAGTTGTCTGAAAACAGAAACTCGGCCTATGTTTCGGGTCATAGGTATGGCAGGACTGACTACAGACCATGAGGAGAACTATTCGGTATATAAAAAAAGGGCGAGTGTGAGGCTCTTGCTCAAGTTTTTGTCTCTGGATATCGTGTCACTCATGGTCATGAAATTTCCGGGTGACTTCATGGGAAATGGACGAGTCTTACTCTCTGGGGGTTTGGCTCCGTCCAAAGAGTTTGGGGTCATTCTGTGGGATGGAAGAAGTCCGTTGTTCTGTTGTTGCTGATTTGTTTTGTTTTGTTTTTCAACCTCAGGTGTCCACCAAATGAGGGATTCCAGAGTAGAGCCCTAGGGGAGGGGCGACTGGACTACCAGAAATCTGTTTAAAATTGGGGCCTAGGGACATGTCAAGCCCATTATGACATCTAATGGTCCAGCCACTGAGAGGACGTACTAGAGGACAGGACTCACTCTGAGGGTCACAATGCGTGTTCATGCCCTCGTCGCACTCAAGCATGGGCGGGGCCTCAGGGTGAATGCTGGTTTCTCCGACACTGAACGTTGGACAACATGCCAACCACAAGGTTTCTTTACATGGGTAAGGAAGAGTTCTGATTTCTGCATCACAGTGACCCCTGGGCAGTGATTGGAGATAAGGTCTAGGTTCTGAAGCCTGAAAACTGAGGTAGGGAAGAGATGATGACCTAAGGCCATGGCGGGTCTGATGTGCTCAGTGTGTGGTCAGCTGTCTGGGTGTTGGTCACGAGGTCCAGGCTCAGGTTGTCTGACAGTGCATTAGTGCCCAGTTAGCCTATATAGTTTGGGTGCATTCGAGTGCCGTTTAGGTTCTTATCTGAAGAACTCTTCAGGATATTAAGAATGAGCGAGTCTGAGGCGCATGCTCAGGCTTTTATCTCTGGATTTTGTATCAGCGATGGCCGTGGAATGTTGGTGAGGCCTCATGGGCCATGGACGAATCTTGCTCTCTGTGGATTTGGCACGATCCCAATTGTTTTTCGTCAATCTGTTGGATGGGAGGGCTCCTTTCAGGTTTGTTACCTCAGGTGTCCCAACAAAAGAGGAATCCTAAAGCAGAGCCCTGGGGAAGAGTGAAGGGACAACCCGAAATACGGTTAAAAATTGGGGACTAGGCGCATGGCAAGCCCAATATGCTGTCTCTCCATCCAGCCACTGAGAGGCCTTACCTGAGGTCTGGGCTCAGGCGGAGGGTCACAATGTGTGTTGTTGATCAATTTGGCCCACAAGCATGGGCGGGGCCTCCTGGGCCACACTGGTTTCAGCTACACTGAACCTTGGACAACATGGGAATTGTATGTGCACATTCCAATGGCCAGAACCCTACTATTCGGATAAACCTCCAAAGTTCCTGAGGCCATCCCAATATTTGTGTCTTCCCAGCACAAACAGGGGCAAACTGGGCCCATCTGAGCACCTACCGGCACTCAGAACCCAAGTTTTAATGGTAGTTCGAGTTTGTCTTCACTCTTCCCCAGGGCTCTGCTTTGGAATTCCTCTTTTGGTGGGACACCAGAGGTAACAAATCTGAAAGGAGTCCTGCCATCCCACAGATTGAAGAAAAACAATTGGGATCGGCCCCAATCCACAGAGAGCAAGAATCGTCCATGGCCCATGAGGCCTCCCCAACTTTCCACGGCCATCGCTGATATAAAATCCAGAGACAAAAGCCTGAGCACGCGCCTCATACTCGATCATTCTTAATATCCTGAAGAGTTCTTCAGATAAGAACCTACACGGTACTCGAATGCACCCAAAATATATAGTCTAACCTGGGCACTAATGCACTGTCTGACAACCTGAGCCCGGACCTCATGACCAACACCCAGACAGCTGACCGCACACTGAGCACATCAAACCCGCCAACGCCTTAGGTCATCATCTCTTCCCTACCTCAGATTTCAGGCTTCAGAACCTAGACCTTATCTCCAATCACTGCCCAGGGATGACTGTGATGCAGAAATCAGAACTCTTCCTTACCCAATGCAAGAAACCTTGTGGTTGGAATGTTGTCCAAAGTTCAGTGTACGAGAAACCAGCATTCACCCTGAGGCCACGCCCATTCTTGAGTGCGACGAGGGTAAAAACACGCATTGTGACCCTCAGCGTGAGACCTGTCCTCTAGGACGTCCCCTCAGTTGCTGGACCATTAGATGTCATAATGGGCTTGACATGTCCTTAGGCCCCAATTTTTAACCAGATTTCTGGTTGTCCAGTCGCCCCTCCCAGGGATCTACTCTGGAATCCCTCATTTGGTGGGACACCTGTGGTTGAAAAACAAAACCAAACAAATCAACAACAACAGAACAAAAACGGACTTCTTCCATCCCACAGAATGACCCCAAACTCTTTGGACGGGGCCAAACCCCCAGAGAGTAAGACTCGTCCATTTCCCATGAAGTCACCCGGAAATTTCACGACCATGTGTGACACGATATCCAGAGACAAAAACTTGATCAAGAGCCTCACACTCGCCCTTTTTTCATATCCCGAAGAGTTCTCCTCTAGGTCTGTAGATCAGTCCTGCCATACCTATGACCCGAAACGTAAGCCGAGTTTCTGTTTTCAGACAACTGCCCAAACAGCCCTGGCCTACACACCCTACAGGCTCAGGCCCCTGGAGCCAAACCTGACGACTGTGCTTGCCCTCTCCAAGGGAATTGTATGTGCCCCATTACAATGGCCACAACCCTACTAAGAGGATAAACCTCCACAGTCCCTGAGGCCATCCCAATATTTGTGGCTTCCCAGGACATTCGGGGGCAATCTGGGCCCCTCTGAGCACCTACCTGCACTCAGACCCGTAGATTGATGTCCCCATAGGTAAAAAGGAACGAACAGGACCCTAGGCAACTATCGGATCCATTGGTTTGGCTTCCAGTCATCTCTCCTCAGAGGCCTGGATTTCAATAACAGCATATGGCTGTTTCTTGACTCACCCATCAGAACAAATCTCATCTACACATGGGAAACTTGCACGATGGATCTGTGTGAAAGCCTCTCTTTAGGAGAACCCTTCAGGGCCCAGGTGCTACCGCGTCATTCCAAGGTCTCCATAGACAGAAAATCATATTAGGACACATCCACGGGAGAGTCCATTTCAACTCAGCCTCCTCGGTTGCTCCCCCAGATCCAGCAGATCTAACCTGTCTTGTTGCTTGGAGACAATTGGAATGCCAGGTGGGCTACCCAGCCATCCATCCTTAGAACCCTGCTCGGAATCGTTGTCCTGGAGCCAACCAACAGGTCACAATTGTCCTGCAGAAGAATCTTTGCAGTTGGGTTCTTCTCACAACTCCCATCGTGGGAAAACCCCCATAGCGTCGTGATCCACCCCCCCTTCAAGAAGGGGCCATCAGGGAAGAATGTCCAACCTGAGTGATCATCTGATCCTCGCCCTGACTTCAGATGCACGAGTTCTCGATTCAAGTCTGTAGATTGTCCCTGCCATATTCTCACCCAGAAACCTAGGCCTAGCTTGGTTTCTCAGACTTCCGTCCTCAGACACTGGCCCACAAGCCCTCCAGTTTGGCAATCCAGATCTACAATGAAGCTCTCTGCCTGCCCTCCAGAAGAAAAACATTGCCCTCTGGGGCTACCCAGAAAAAACCCCCAATGAGGATCAACCTGCACAGCATTCAGCTCTACCCCAAATATATAGGCTGACCTGGGCACTAATGCCCTTTCTGACACAGCCTGAGCCTGGACCTCCTGGCCCCACCCAGACAGCTGGTCGCACACTGAGCACATCGGACCTGCCATGGCCTTAGGTCGTCATCTCTTCTCAAACTCGGTGTTCAGGCTTCAGAACCTAGACCTTATCTCCAATCACTGCCCGGGTTAGAAAATGATTCAGAAATAAGAACTCTTTCCCCATGGCAAGAAACCTTGTGGTTGGCATGTTGACCAAAGTTCAGTTTAGTTGAAACCAGTGTGGCCCATGAGGCCACGCCCATGCTTGTGGGCCACATTGGTCACAAACTCACATTGTGACCTTCAGCCTGAGCCCAGTCCTCAGGTAAGGCCTCTCAGTGGCTGGATGGAGAGACATCATATTGGGCCTGCCATGCCCCTAGGCCCCAATTTTTAACCATAGTTCGGGTTGTCCCTTCAATCTTCCCCAGGGCTCTGCTTTGGAATACCTCTTTTGGTGGGACACCTGAGGTAACAAACCTGAAAGGAGTCCTCCCATCCCAAAGATTGAAGAAAAACAATTGGGATCGGGCCAAATCCACAGAGAGCAAGATTCGTCCACGGCCCATGAGGCCTCCCCAACTTTCCACGGCCATCGCTGATATAAAATCCAGAGACAAAAGCCTGAGCACGCGCCTCATACTCGATCATTCTTAATATCCTGAAGAGTTCTTCAGATAAGAACCTACACGGTACTCGAATGCACCCAAAATATATAGTCTAACCTGGGCACTAATGCCCTGTCTGACAACCTGAGCCCGGACCTCATGAACAACACCCAGACAGCTGACCGCACACTGAGCACATCAAACCCGCCAACGCCTTAGGTCAGCATCTCTTCCCTACCTCAGATTTCAGGCTTCAGAACCTAGACCTTATCTCCAATCACTGCCCAGGGATGACTGTGATGCAGAAATCAGAACTCTTCCTTACCCAATGCAAGAAACCTTGTGGTTGGAATGTTGTCCAAAGTTCAGTGTAGGAGAAACCAGCATTCACCCTGAGGCCACGCCCATTCTTGAGTGCGACGAGGGTAAAACACGCATTGTGACCCTCAGCGTGAGACCTGTCCTCTAGGACGTCCCCTCAGTTGCTGGACCATTAGATGTCATAATGGGCTTGACATGTCCCTTGGCCGCAATTTTTAACCAGATTTCTGGTAGTCCAGTCGCCCCTCCCAGGGATCTACTCTGCAATCCCTCATTTGGTGGGACACCTGTGGTTGAAAAACAAAACCAAACAAATCAACAACAACAGAACAACGGATTTCTTCCATCCCACAGAATGACCCCAAACTCTTTGGACGGGGCCAAACCCCCAGAGAGTAAGACTCGTCCATTTCCCATGAAGTCACCCGGAAATTTCACGACCATGTGTGACACGATATCCAGAGACAAAAACTTGATCAAGAGCCTCACACTCGCCCTTTTTTCATATCCCGAAGAGTTCTCCTCTAGGTCTGTAGATCAGTCCTGCCATACCTATGACCCGAAACGTAAGCCGAGTTTCTGTTTTCAGACAACTGCCCAAACAGCCCTGGCCTACACACCCTACAGGCTCAGGCCCCTGGAGCCAAACCTGACGACTGTGCTTGCCCTCTCCAAGGGAATTGTATGTGCCCATTACAATGGCCACAACCCTACTAAGAGGATAAACCTCCACAGTCCCTGAGGCCATCCCAATATTTGTGGCTTCCCAGGACATTCGGGGGCAATCTGGGCCCCTCTGAGCACCTACCTGCACTCAGACCCGTAGATTGATGTCCCCATAGGTAAAAAGGAACGAACAGGACCCTAGGCAACTATCGGATCCATTGGTTTGGCTTCCAGTCATCTCTCCTCAGAGGCCTGGATTTCAATAACAGCATATGGCTGTTTCTTGACTCACCCATCAGAACAAATCTCATCTACACATGGGAAACTTGCACGATGGAGCTGTGTGAAAGCCTCTCTTTAGGAGAACCCTTCAGGGCCCAGGTGCCACCGCGTCATTCCAAGGTCTCCATAGACAGAAAATCATATTAGGACACATCCACGGGAGAGTCCATTTCAACTCAGCCTCCTCGGTTGCTCCCCCAGATCCAGCAGATCTAACCTGTCTTGTTGCTTGGAGACAATTGGAATGCCAGGTGGGCTACCCAGCCATCCATCCTTAGAACCCTGCTCGGAATCGTTGTCCTGGAGCCAACCAACAGGTCACAATTGTCCTGCAGAAGAATCTTTGCAGTTGGGTTCTTCTCACAACTCCCATCGTGGGAAAAACCCCCATAGCGTCGTGATCCACCCCCCCCTTCAAGAAGGGGCCATCAGGGAAGAATGTCCAACCTGAGTGATCATCTGATCCTCGCCCTGACTTCAGATGCACGAGTTCTCGATTCAAGTCTGTAGATTGTCCCTGCCATATTCTCACCCAGAAACCTAGGCCTAGCTGGGTTTCTCAGACTTCCGTCCTCAGACACTGGCCCACAAGCCCTCCAGTTTGGCAATCCAGATCTACAATGAAGCACTCTGCCTACCCTCCAGAAGAAAAACATTTGCCCTCTGGGGCTACCCAGAAACACCCAATGAGGATCAACCTGCACAGCATTCAGCTCTACCCCAAATATATAGGCTGACCTGGGCACTAATGCCCTTTCTGACACAGCCTGAGCCTGGACCTCCCTGGCCCCACCCAGACAGCTGGTCGCACACTGAGCACATCGGACCTGCCATGGCCTTAGGTCGTCATCTCTTCTCAAACTCGGTGTTCAGGCTTCAGAACCTAGACCTTATCTCCAATCACTGCCCGGGTTAGAAAATGATTCAGAAATAAGAACTCTTTCCCCATGGCAAAAAACCTTGTGGTTGGCATGTTGACCAAGGTTCAGTTTAGTTGAAACCAGTGTGGCCCATGAGGCCACGCCCATGCTTGTGGGCCACATTGGTCACAAACTCACATTGTGACCTTCAGCCTGAGCCCAGTCCTCAGGTAAGGCCTCTCAGTGGCTGGATGGAGAGATATCATATTGGGCCTGCCATGCCCCTAGGCCCCAATTTTTAACCATAGTTCGGGTTGTCCCTTCAATCTTCCCCAGGGCTCTGCTTTGGAATTCCTCTTTTGGTGGGACACCTGAGGTAACAAACCTGAAAGGAGTCCTCCCATCCCAAAGATTGAAGAAAAACAATTGGGATCGGGCCAAATCCACAGAGAGCAAGATTCGTCCACGGCCCATGAGGCCTCCCCAACTTTCCACGGCCATCGCTGATATAAAATCCAGAGACAAAAGCCTGAGCACGCGCCTCATACTCGATCATTCTTAATATCCTGAAGAGTTCTTCAGATAAGAACCTACACGGTACTCGAATGCACCCAAAATATATAGTCTAACCTGGGCACTAATGCACTGTCTGACAACCTGAGCCCGGACCTCATGACCAACACCCAGACAGCTGACCGCACACTGAGCACATCAAACCCGCCAACGCCTTAGGTCATCATCTCTTCCCTACCTCAGATTTCAGGCTTCAGAACCTAGACCTTATCTCCAATCACTGCCCAGGGATGACTGTGATGCAGAAATCAGAACTCTTCCTTACCCAATGCAAGAAACCTTGTGGTTGGAATGTTGTCCAAAGTTCAGTGTAGGAGAAACCAGCATTCACCCTGAGGCCACGCCCATTCTTGAGTGCGACGAGGGTAAAACACGCATTGTGACCCTCAGCATGAGACCTGTCCTCTAGGACGTCCCCTCAGTTGCTGGACCATTAGATGTCATAATGGGCTTGACATGTCCCTAGGCCCCAATTTTTAACCAGATTTCTGGTTGTCCAGTCGCCCCTCCCAGGGATCTACTCTGGAATCCCTCATTTGGTGGGACACCTGTGGTTGAAAAACAAAACCAAACAAATCAACAACAACAGAACAACGGACTTCTTCCATCCCACAGAATGACCCCAAACTCTTTGGACGGGGCCAAACCCCCAGAGAGTAAGACTCGTCCATTTCCCATGAAGTCACCCGGAAATTTCACGACCATGTGTGACACGATATCCAGAGACAAAAACTTGATCAAGAGCCTCACACTCACCCTTTTTTCATATCCCGAAGAGTTCTCCTCTAGGTCTGTAGATCAGTCCTGCCATACCTATGACCCGAAACGTAAGCCGAGTTTCTGTTTTCCGACAACTGCCCAAACAGCCCTGGCCTACACACCCTACAGGCTCAGGCCCCTGGAGTCAAACCTGACGACTGTGCTTGCCCTCTCCAAGGGAATTGTATGTGCCCATTACAATGGCCACAACCCTACTAAGAGGATAAACCTCCACAGTCCCTGAGGCCATCCCAATATTTGTGGCTTCCCAGGACATTCGGGGGCAATCTGGGCCCCTCTGAGCACCTACCTGCACTCAGACCCGTAGATTGATGTCCCCATAGGTAAAAAGGAACGAACAGGACCCTAGGCAACTATCGGATCCATTGGTTTGGCTTCCAGTCATCTCTCCTCAGAGGCCTGGATTTCAATAACAGCATATGGCTGTTTCTTGACTCACCCATCAGAACAAATCTCATCTACACATGGGAAACTTGCACGATGGAGCTGTGTGAAAGCCTCTCTTTAGGAGAACCCTTCAGGGCCCAGGTGCCACCGCGTCATTCCAAGATCTCCATAGACAGAAAATCATATTAGGACACATCCACGGGAGAGTCCATTTCAACTCAGCCTCCTCGGTTGCTCCCCCAGATCCAGCAGATCTAACCTGTCTTGTTGCTTGGAGACAATTGGAATGCGAGGTGGGCTACCCAGCCATCCATCCTTAGAACCCTGCTCGGAATCGTTGTCCTGGAGCCAACCAACAGGTCTCAATTGTCCTGCAGAAGAATCTTTGCAGTTGGATTCTTCTCACAACTCCCATCGTGGGAAAACCCCCATAGCGTCGTGATCCACCCCCCCTTCAAGAAGGGGCCATCAGGGAAGAATGTCCAACCTGAGTGATCATCTGATCCTCGCCCTGACTTCAGATGCACGAGTTCTCGATTCAAGTCTGTAGATTGTCCCTGCCATATTCTCACCCAGACCTAGGCCTAGCTTGGTTTCTCAGACTTCCGTCCTCAGACACTGGCCCACAAGCCCTCCAGTTTGGCAATCCAGATCTACAATGAAGCACTCTGCCTGCCCTCCAGAAGAAAAACATTGCCCTCTGGGGCTACCCAGAAACACCCAATGAGGATCAACCTGCACAGCATTCAGCTCTACCCCAAATATATAGGCTGACCTGGGCACTAATGCCCTTTCTGACACAGCCTGAGCCTGGACCTCCTAGCCCCACCCAGACAGCTGGTCGCACACTGAGCAAGGCCCCAATTTTTAAACATAGTTCGGGTTGTCCCTTCCAATCTTCAGGGCTCTGCTTTGGAATTCCTCTTTTGGTGGGACACCTGGGGTAACAAACCTGAAAGGAGTCCTCCCATCCCAAAGATTGAAGAAAACAATTGGGATCGGGCCAAATCCACAGAGAGCAAGATTCGTCCACGGCCCATGAGGCCTCCCCAACTTTCCACGGCCATCGCTGATATAAAATCCAGAGACAAAAGCCTGAGCACGCCTCATACTTTCGATCATTCTTAATATCCTGAAGAGTTCTTCAGATAAGAACCTACACGGTACTCAGATGCACCCAAAATATATAGTCTAACCTGGGCACTAATGCACTGTCTGACAGCCTGAGCCGGACCTCATGACCAACACCCAGACAGCTGACCAGCACAATGAGCACATCAAACCAGCCAGCCTTAGGTCATCTTCTTCCCTACCTCAGATTTCAGGCTTCAGAACCTAGACCTTATCTCCAATCA
>NW_025421850.1:0-47307 GCF_011764305.1 Mustela putorius furo | reverse complement strand
GGTGATGGAAATAGTCTCTATTTTATTGCGGTGGTTACAAAACTCTGTAGTCTGTATTTTTTTTTTTAATAAAAAGTATGAAGAATAATGATGTTATTGAAAAACAGATTAGTCATGCTCAGGAAAAGAGAGATCCTGGAATGATGTCATCCTTTTTGTGGTCCAGTGGATTTTGGACAATTCCCTTCAACGAAACACTAACTTTCACTGAGATTATTACAGATGTAAATCCTGATGCCTTATACCATTCAGTATCAACATATATTTAACTCATATAATGTAAATAGGCTTAAGAGCGCAAGAGTTACTTAAGCAAGTGAACATTCAGATGGCATAAGGCCTTCTGTACTTGATATGGTATTCAGAGTGTTATTTAGCATAATTCTGTCAACATTCTTAAATTAATGTTTCTATTACACTAAAAGCCACAAAATGAATATTATGAGTTACACCGGAAGCGCTAGGGCTATGTTTGGACTACATGAGAAAAAGAGAAAGAAAAGAAGGTCGAGAGGCTCCATGCAACGTTCAAAAAAAGGCAAAAAAGATGATTGGTTGAAGCTAAGCTCTAACATAAACCGCGCCATGCTGAGAAAAATCACAGATGAAAAAGAGTATAGTGATGAGTTTTCATTGTAACCAGTTAACATCTTTGAAGTAGTAATCTTAAAACTGAAATCTTGTAATCTTCTTCCTTCTCGGGTAGTATCAAGATGCATGAAAAGGAAAACACCCAACAAAAGAATGATTGAAAAAAGACTCCACAAGCGAGCAGTACCTGCCATATCTACTGGACAGGTGAGGGACAGTCTCGAGCTAAAGCTACTTTCTAATATGATTAACCAAAAACGAAAAAGAGGAAAGCGGTGTTAAGAAAAATTGAAATCTTCATTTTTGTTTAGGAGATTACGAAATATTAGTCTTTTTCTTCCGTGTAATTGGAAATATGGTGTCCAGCTATATTCCCGTTATTTAGATATCAAAGTCTTTTTGTAAATTTCATTTTGTATTAAATATTTCAGTAATAAAAACATTTAACTTTCTCATCATGAGAACATTCGCATTTAACAACAGGTTTTAAAAAGTTACATAGAATACCACACATCCTTTAGTGTAAAAAAGTCATCTAAAAAGTTAGTAATGGCATGAATCTCAAATTCAGTATTTTAACAGCTTTCTATACTTGACCCCTCCTAATGCTGTGCTCTCGTGGAAAAAGATTACAGCTGAATTGTTTTTGCTGCCCTATATTACTAAAATTAGTTTTAAAAAAGTAGAATGGTGGGAAAAACCTCGAACTGATTTGACTTAAAAACAAAAAATTAACATTTTTTAATATTACTAGATTACCACTTGGATATCAAATTAGGTTTAAAGCCCTGCTAAAAAAACAGATAAAGGCATACATACTACTTTTAAACATCTGTGGGATAAAATTGACAGAAAAATCCAGATAGCCATCAGAAATGTTCAGTCTCCAATTTTGATTTAAAAAACAACTGTTTGAGGCATCTAGGTGGCTCAGTCAGTTAAGTGTCTGCCGTAGGCTCAGCGTCATGTACCCAGAGTCCCTGGCTTAAGCCCCACATCGGGCTCCCTGCTCAGTGGGAAATCTGCTTTCTTTCTTCCCCACTCACTCTGTCTCAAATAAATAAATAAAATATTTAACAAAAAAAAAACAGGCTGCTTATATTTTGGTGTATGCTATCCTAAAATTAGAATGGTGTAACTTGAGGCACCCGAAAGAAACTTTAGAGGTTATCTGCCTTAACCCCTTCTTGTTTTACAGATTAAAAGAACTTAAGTCCAGGAGGTTGTAAAAATCATTCTTCATAGTCATTATCTGTAGAGTGGGTAGAATTGCTTCTAAAATCTGTCTTAATAAAATCATTCTTTTTTCTACCTTGTGTGACTTCAATTTTTCATTCAGAATTTTCATTCTGCAGAACTTAAAAATGTGACAGTGATTTTTGTCCTTCTAGTGATTAAAATCTAAAAGTCCACTTGAGATAAGAGGTGGAGACAGTCTTCCACTTTATACTATTCACTCTTAGTAGTAAGCACATACACTGTTTTGAGAAATCAGTGCCCTACTACAGGTGGCATTTTTTTCATTCATAAAAAGGCATTTGAGATTTTTAGCATCAGCAACAACGATTTATTTATGTATTTTAGAGTTTATTTGTCCCACAAGCAAGGGGGAAGGGCAGACCGAGAGGGAGAAGCAGGCCTCCTGGCATGAGCAGGGAGCCTGATGTGGGGCTCAATCCCAGGACCCTGGGATCATGCGACCTGAGCCACCCAGGCACCCCACAAACCATTTTATTTAATGTATCTGTGATAAGAAACTTAATAGTTCCAATTAATTGGGGGGTTTTGAGGAGACAGGTGCAGACTTCTAGAAAACATTGGAGCCAAAATCTTGCTGGTTTAGAAAAAAGTGAATCTACTACTTTGTACAACTACAAAACATGCTTAAATTTTTATTCTCATTGCTTTTTTACTACATGATAAATTTTTAAACTATGGTCTATTTTTAGGGAAAATGGGAAGTTCCTTTACCCAAAGTTCGAGCCCAGGGAGAAACAGAAGTATTAAAAGTTATTCGAAAAGGAAAGAGAAAGAAGAAAGCATGGAAAAGAATGGTCACTAAAGTCTGCTTTGTTGGAGATGGCTTTACTCGAAAACCACCTAAATATGAAAGATTCATTAGGCCAATGGTAAGAGTGGAATGGATTAAATATTAGTTGCTGTGTTAAATTGAATAAAGTATAATTACCTGAAATTCCTAAAATTGGTGTGAAAAGAGATTGAAAAACCCTTTTAGGCTTTTTTTTTTTTTTAAGTTATTGATAAGGATACTGTTAAGTTATTGATAAGGATTCTACTACTATCAAGAATCTTGTCTTTGGCTTTGAGAGAGACAGGAAATGAAAACTAATTCTTACTGCAGTGTCAGTGAATCCTGATTTTATATATATGTCATATTAGAACCTTTGTTTCCACGTGAAGTCACCTTACTCATTCAGTAAGTAATCTACTGACACGTGTTCTCTTTGAGAACAGTTAGAAAACTTGAGTAGGACTGTTTTTTTCAAGAAGCAGTTTGCATTTAGTAAGAAAATTATCTTAATGCTTTTGAAAACATTCAGTATATAGTCACTGAAAAAAGAATGTAATGTAAAAGTAGAACTTTAATTTCTGTAGACAACCATGACAGTCAAAACCATTCTCCTCCCCTTTCTCAAATGTAACTGAACATTTGGTTAACCATTCATCAACTCAAATTGGGGGTGCTCACCCCCTGCACAGCCCAAAATCCACACAGAACTTCTGATTCCCCAAAAGCTAAACTAATAGCTTACTAATGCCTGGAAGCCCTACTGATAATATAAAGTCAATAAATACATATTTTGTATGTTATATGTATTATAATTCTTAAAGCGAGAGAAAAGAAAATGTTAAGGAAATCCTGAAATAAAATAATTTTATAGTACTGTACTGTATTGAAAAAAATTGCCTCTAAGTGGAACCTATGCAGTTCAAACCTGTGTTCAACGGTCAGCTATGTATTTTTTGCAGAATCCCTTTAAAACACACTAAATTGCTCTCTTTACTGGAAATCCATTCTGCTTAGAAAAACAGAGGAAAGTTGACAGTGTTACCCTAGCCCTCAACCTGAATAATTTTTGATGGATTAAAATGTTGTCGAGCAGCCTGTTTCTGTAAATTCTGTTGGAATACAGCCATGCTCTTTTATTTACATATTGTGTATGGCTGTTTTTTTTTTTTCTGTAGACATTGAGTAGTTGAAGGTGAGACAGTATGGCCTGTACAACCTAAAGTGTTTGCTGTTCATTTACAGAACCTTCACCTATCCCTGGATTGTATTATGGACTCCTTGTTTTGATTTTCATATTTCCTAATTTTCTAAATATAGTTTCTTAACTATCAGTTCTGTAGGGAGAGAATATAGTCATCATACTGTTCTAGGGGGGGTTTTTTGTAGCTTGGCAGATAAATCTCATTGTGCATTAGTCAGATGGCATTCCTAGCTATGTAAGTTTATTACAAAATTCATTAATGAGTCCATTAGTAAGAACTTTTGTATCGCTCCCCTCTACCCTCTTACAGGCAAATATCAAACTTAAGAGACTGTAGAGTGTTGCGGCTTCTGAAGTGCTGCCCCCAAAGGCCGTATCTGGGTGACGAGATGACTCCAGTCTCTGTAACAGACCTCTCTGGGCTTGAGTCTCCAGTTTTAAACCAGTATTACCATCAATGAAAAGCTAACAATCCACCCTCTTTTTTCATCATGTTAAAAATAGCAGAGATCTGGGTGCCTGGGTGGCTCAGTGGGTTAAGCCGCTGCCTTCGGCTCAGGTCATGATCTCAGAGTCCTGGGATCGAGTCCCGCATCGGGCTCTCTGCTCAGCAGGGAGCCTGCTTCCTCCTCTCTCTCTCTGCCTGCCTCTCTGCCTACTTGTGATCTCTCTCTGTCAAATAAATAAATAAAATCTTAAAAAAAAAAAAAATAGCAGAGATCTGCAGAGACTTGGAATCAGGAGAGTTAAGTTTAATTCCATCCACACACCATTCAACCTGGGAACAAGTCATTTCACCTATCAATCTTTATCATGCAAAAAAAAAATAGGGGAGTTGTTGTTAAGGTTATCCTGCTTAAAAAAGCTATTTGTATGCTCCATCATAGTGCCTGGCATGCTTGCAAATCCTCAGAAAATGTAGATAATAGGAAAATCTGAGTATGATGCTAGGTAACACTCCATGCTGAAACATCAGTGTTGTGTGTTTGGGGTTTCTCCCTCACACATTTATCAGGTTTTTTGGTCTATATAATTAGAAGTTTTTAAATTGATGCCTTAAGATTGAAATTGTTCATCCCTGGGATATTTTTTTATTTCGAATACAACTAGAAAAGCAAAAAGGGATCATCATTGCTCATTGTTGTTAACAATTTAGACTCATAACATTTTTGTGTTTGACTTACTAGGGCTTACGTTTCAAAAAGGCCCATGTAACACATCCTGAATTGAAAGCCACCTTTTGCCTGCCAATACTTGGTGTAAAAAAAAAATCCTTCATCCCCACTATATACAACTTTGGGTGTTATTACCAAAGGTACTGTAATTGAGGTGAACGTGAGCGAGTTGGGCCTTGTGACACAAGGAGGCAAAGTTATTTGGGGTAAGTAAATTTCTGAATATGGGGCTGCTGCTACACAATGCTAAAATTGAAATTTGCAAGTTGAAAGGACACAGCAGATTTCAGTGCAGAGTTAAAAATGGTGTGAAATCAGATTTAAATCTTTAGGAAGAATATTTTTGTAGACAAAGTTGTGAATGTGATTCTTTTTAAGTTAGATAACTAGTTTCAGTTACAAGTGTACTATATTGTTAGAATTTAAGACTGCTTTAAAAGGCATTAGGAGGGGGCACCTGGGTGGCTCAGTGTGTTAGAGCCTCTGCTTTCGGCTCAGGTCATGATCCCAGGATCCTGGGATCCAGCCCCGCATTGGGCTCTCACTCAGCAGGGAGCCTGCTTCCCTTTCTCTCTGCCTGCCTGCCTCTCTGCCTACTTGTGACCTCTCTCTGTCAAATAAATAAAAAAAATTAAATCAAAAAAAAAAAAAAAAAAGGCATCAGGAGGAAAGCAGATGCAGAGTTACAGTTATAACCAAAAAATACTTAAAGATTATAATAGAGTAAGTTAACCATGAGCTAAGGAAGAGAGACATAGCATACACACAGCCACATTATTTCAGTAGTAATTAAAAATAAAAGGTGTCATGTAGCAATTTTAATTCTTCTTCCCTCATTCCTCATTTTCTTAGTTTTCTGCTTTTTGGGTCCAGGGATTTCTAAACTTTAATGTTCTCTGAAATTGAAGAATACACTAATTTCTTGAATCTTCATATGAATCACTAACTCATACTTCCTATTGCCAGATCTCAGTTTTAAAATAGGTTAAATTGGGTGCCTTGGTGGCTCAGTGGGTTAAGCATCTGCCTTTGACTCAGGTCATGATCTCAGGATCCTGAGACCAAGCCCCACATCAGGCTCTCTGCTCAGTGGGGGGCCTGCTTCCCCTTCTGCCTGCCTGCCTATTTGTGATCTCTGTCAAATAAATAAAATCTCTTTTTTTTAAGATTTTATTTTTTTATTTGACAGAGATCTTAAAAAAAAAAATCTTAAAAAAAAAAGATTTTATTTATTTGACAGAGATCACAAGTGGGCAGAGAGGCAGGCAGAGAGAGAGAGGAAGGGAAGCAGGCTACCTGCTGAGCAGAGAGCCCATATGGGGCTCCATCCCAGAACCCTGGGATCATAACCCAAGCCGAAGGCAGAAGCTTAATCCACTGAGCCACCCAGGTGCCCCTAAATAAAACCTTTAAAAACTTTTTTTAAAAATAAAATAGGTTGAATTGATTTGAAAATTAAAATTTGTTGCATTTTCCAGTAGTAGAAAAAGTATGTGGAAAAGTAACAATGTTCAGGTCAATCCACAAGGGCTTGTTAATAACAACTTACTAACAGAATGGAACTGAACACCACTTGTAAAAAAAAATATAAAAACAGTATATAAGAATTGTTTTCAGAACCATTTGATTTTGAGTGATTTGTAAAATCTCATTGATCTTACTGTAATTTTTTTTCTTTCTTCAAAGTGGTGTTTAAGAATATTTTGGGCTGGGACACCTGGGTGGCTCAGTTGGTTGAGCAGCTACCTTCGGCTCAGGTCATGATCCCAGCCTCCTGGGATCGAGTCCCACATAGGGCTCCTTGCTCAGCAGGGAGCCTGCTTCTCCCTCTGCCTCTGCCTGTCACTCTGTCTGCCTGTGCTCACTCTCTCTGTCAAATAAATAAATAAAATCTTAAAAAAAAAAAAAAAGAATATTTTGGGAAAAGTTAGTTTTTATCAACATTAACATCCCCCCTTTTCCCATTTTTTCCTCAGGAAAATATGCCCAGGTTACCAACAATCCTGAAAATGATGGATGCATAAATGCAGTCCTGCTGGTTTGACAGCAGTTCGAAACAAGTAATTCCTTTTAATTACTGAAGACTACACACCAATCAGGAAAACAACTGTTCCTGTGGTGGTTCTGGATACTACCGAACAGCCTTATGTATCTGCAGTCATCAAGAGAAGCATTTATTCTATTGTGAAAAACATTAAAATAGACATTTATTAAAATAAATGGTCTTTATTTTTGTCTTTTTAGCATTTGGATGTTCATAAATTTGAATAATTTTAAAAAGCAATTATAGAAATATCTTGGTCCATAATCTGCATTAAGTAGTGGATACTCAGCAATGCAGACCTATTGTTACTGGAAAAACCAGTGTAGTTGAAAATAGGTTTTATTATAAAGGTTCGTGCACACTGAAATATAGACCCTAAACTACAGAACGGTCATTTCTGAGACCTTCAAGTTTCTTTCACCCCATTTTCATTAATCCTAAGAAATGCAGCATTAATACTTGGTAGCATTTGTTTGTATATACTCTACTAGAAGTACAGGAGAGAAAAGGCACACTACGCTAAATGGAGTTCAGAAGGATTTAGGTAACTTTTTACCTGTCTTCACACTGTAAGTTGGTGAATTCATATTTTAAAACATTTTCTTCCTCTCAATCATGTATAGTAATACTTCGAACTGTATTTTTCCTCCAAGTATATAGAAAAAAATGCACCAAAATGTTTATGCTTTCCCATTTTTAAAATGGTTAAAAATTTAAGTGATTCCAGGTAACTGTTTAAAGAGAAAAAGACTGCACTAATGCCTTTAAGAGAAATTTGTTTGCAGTTACCTGGATAATATAAAAAAGGTCATCTTTTAGGTTTTTAACTTGGTCAAAGCACTTTTGTGATCTGAATTATGTTTGTAGCTTTGAGCTTTAAGTTGTCCGTAATATTACATTAATCTATGATCACATTAATGGTTTTAAATTGTTTATTTTTAAAGTCTGTCTGCAAAGTACAACCAATGTGATTAATTGTGCCTTTAACAAAATCATTTAATGTCCAAACAAATTCAATATCTAAACACATCACTGCCAATTAAAGTAGGGAAAAGGGAAAGAATATCAAAACACAGGCCAAGAAACAATCACAGAACAGACTACTTTTTTAAACTAAAAAACAAAAACAAAAACAAAACCAAGAAAAACTTGAGTACCTCAGTAAGACTTGCTCTTCTGAAAAACATAACATCTTTTCTAAATTCTATAAACATAGAAGTTTTAGAACACACACACATACTTAAAAACAAAGTTAGTTCCTTGGGAATGACTATCCAGTATGATACAATTATTTCAGGATGACAGAAGCTGAACCTTTCTTACAATTATATTTTAACAACTGATTTTGCCACTAATAGAAATGAATGTGTGAATAACTTTTAAGATTTGGAAGGTGAAAAAAAAAAAACAGACTAAAGGCAAAGGTAAGCATAATCCCACAGAACTCACTCTGCTTATTTTTTTAGAACCCAAAATAAGCAAATTGTCTTATACAAAGAAAGCTTTATATTAAGTATGCCAACAGAAGCATAACATTTGTAACTAATCACATCCATGAAAGACCGGTAACACTTTAAACACCAGATCAGCTACTAGTGGACATACAAAGCAGAAATTTCTAAAATGCTGTTACACAGATGAGTAATGTTAGTATAAATTCTATATTTACATTAAGATCTGTATCAGTTTGCTGGTGTGACCAAACCTTAGAAGGTAATCCCTAAGGGTGAAGCAGTACATAGGAGCATATATTTAGATACTAGATAAAGATTCAATTTAATGTAATCATAAACCTTCAAGATATTTTCTAAAGTCACTGAAACAATTTTAGGTAGTGTTCTCATCAGCTAAAAGTGAACCATTAATCACTATTAAGTGTTATCCTTGCCGTATTTATTCTCTGCAGTGAATGGAAACACCATGAATATAGACATTTTAAGTAGAAGACATTCTGTCATGCTATTTGATTTTATAAAAAATCATAATAGATCCTCTCACTTTTAAAAGTTGTAGAGGAGCTTTATAATAAATTCTTAAATATATTTCTGTGATGTCTAGCAATTGGATAATTTAAGCTTGAAAGTAGAACTAAAATTCTGATATCTATGTTTTATATTACACAAGGAAATATACACGTATTTACACAAACTGAAGAGAAATCCTTTTCCAGAAATAAAACTTCTAAACAGAAAAAAGCAGTTCACAAAGGACTAGAATGTGACTAGACAACAACTAGATTAGCTGGCTGTAATCAGATTTCAGTCCTCTATAATTCTCAAGTTTTTAATGCCTTGCAAAAAAACTAAATATCTGATTAGTTTTATTTAGATTCCTTATTGAGGATAAATTTTGTTATAAATTCTATACTCATTGAGTACAGAACTCATTTACTGAACCGTGAATGTGTTACTGAACACGAAAGTTAGGTTTTTCTATGTTATCTAGCTTTCTCTACCATCCGTAAACCCCCTGAAAACATTATCAGTCAGAGATAATACATAATAAAAGTCTTCTTGTATGCTAAGCAAAAAGTTTTGAAACTGCTTAAAATGCTCTTGCTGTTTAAGAATAAACCAAACAAGTTTAACAAGTATGAGTTTAGACTGTTAGTCCCATTATATATCAATAACTAAACATGTTTTTGTGAACTCAGCAACTATATTCACATATCACGAGTTGTCAGTGAGCTCAATCTTAAACTACCCCCTTTTAAAGAAACTATTCTCAAAAGAACAATGAGCAATCGAAGTAAAAAAGTAAAATATCTAAGTGTTAGGTTTTTAAATCTATTTTACGAAATTAAAAATGGAAAGGTTAAGAATTTACTAAATCTCGAATCTTTATATCCCTAATTGTGGTAGTAAAGTTTCTCACAAAATCTATAAAACAGCATAAATGTGATAGATGTACTAGTACCAGTCATACTTATTTTTTCAATTAGTCAGCATTTGTTGAGAAAACAAATGGCCAAAGTGCTTTAATTTTCATTTGGAGTGCAATCATTTGGCTTGCTCTGACCAATAATTAAGGAAAATGTAGAGGATAACTCAAAATTTTACATGAACAGGAGGGTTTGCTATTTTGCCTCCCTAAACATTTTAACCTAGCTTATTAGACCTAAAATGTCAACATTCCAAAATAAAATTTAATGATATCACCTGACTGTAAACTGGATAAACCTTGGACATCAATCCTTAGCACCTCAAATAACGTCATAACATGGTTATGGTTTTTTCACAAGGACCAAGCTGTTTCAAAAACAACCTAAATGGTTTCAAAGCATTTTCCAAATTAACTGCAAATCTGAGTACACACAGTACTTCCAAAGAGTAAGACTGTTTTAAGATTCTCTTTGGATTCTAAGAATAACCATTTTGTTCATTTTTAAATAAATTACTATATAAAAATTAGCAAGAGGATTTGTTTTTTAAGTTCTCCTACGCAAAGGCTTTGCTGTAGTACCACAATGTATACACTTAGGCTAGTTTGTAACCTGTACTCAAACAAATTAAGAGTGAGCAAGACCAGAGCAACAACCAAAGCCTCCAGTTCGATCTAAGCTCTTTTAGCTATAGCTCCTTAGGCAGATCCATTCCTGCCATCTAGATCTAAAATTGTGGGGCACAGTCCAAACTTACCCAGATACGGATGCCAAGGGCATAAGCTGGCAGACAGGCAGGCAGATCTTTTGGCAGGAATCACTCTGAGTTAGGGAAGTGGATAAAGCTGAGGAGAATGTACGATTCTAGAATAAAGGCAGTGGTAGGGTTAAGGAGAAGCCTCAGAAGGGCCCTCACATTTCTGAAGTATATATGCTAATTGAATGAGGACAAAAGTTAATAGTCCCCAGCTTCGAATATTTTATATAATTATATTAGTGTCTACATGCCAGAGTTAAATCCCTAGCAGTACTGTATATATTGGATGTCATAAAGACTGAGGTGGAAACATTTAATACCTTTCCTCAGACACTGAAGTCAAAGGAAGAAACTGCACCTACGCAACTAAGAATTAAGAGGCCAAAATACCACCTTCACAAACCTTTCACCATAAATTTCTATTTGTGCTCTCATTTAGTTGAAGTATATTTTCATTTACTGACATTTTTGTTTAGACATGCCTACATTTTTAAAAAATGATTAGTTTTGATTATTAAGATAAAACTACTAGAACGCTCACCAAGTTTACTATTAAAATCCATAGTATAAAAGATTTCTGTGATCCTTACAAGTAATGTAAAGCCTACTACTTTCACTGTAATTTAGATTTTCTGAAATATTAATGGTCAGACATCCCCAATTGCTAAAGAAAATATAGTATGATCTGGTTTCTCAAAGTTGAAACATGGTTAATAAAAATTAAAAAATTGTATTTACACAAAATAGCCTGAAAAATCAAAAAGAAGGGTGAATCCTAGGTCCTAAGGGGGACGGAAAACCGGCATCATAAATAAGTTCAAAGTGAAATTTTGGAATTTTTGCCCTGTGCCCCATGCCATTTATTAATTACCATATTTTAAAAACAACAATTACGTTACAAAGAAGAGGGAAGATGATAATCTGCATATCTTCTTCATTCATGTCAGCTTGGCTTTCTTCTTCGCAGGTCCTTTATGCCCTTTGGCCTTTCTTCTTAAATTCCGCCTGTCTACCACAGGCACTTCCACTTCTATTTCCTCTGAGCTGCTATCCACAGTTTTTTCTGCTGACTGTGCAAACTGATCCAGCTGCTCAGAAGACGCTTCGGACTGCTCCTCTGACTGGTTTTTCTGTCCTGCACTCTGTGAAAATGGCACATCTTCAAGTTCAACCTCTATCAAAGAGCTCTGAGTAAGAGCTGTAGACGTTTCCTGGGGCTCAGGCACCCCTTCGTCACCCTGGTCTTCCAATGAAGAAGTAGTGTTGGGTGATAAATTTTCAGAGATTGATTCCTCAGAAAATTCAGCTATCACAGAGTTTGGAAAACCACTGTCAGATCGTTCTTCATTTGGGATGGTAGCCACATTGTCTGAACTCCCAAAAAATGTGCTTTCTTTCTTGAAACTAGGGGCAGTTTCTCTTCAGTGTGTCCCTTTTCATCAGATGGGCCTTCGTCCAGCAACATTTCTGTGTCAGTTATATGCGAGATCTAAAAATAAAAGACTCAGCGAGCAAAATTTTGCAGTGTAGCTCTTATATAAATTACACACTAATATGCAATGATAACTGCATTTTCAAGAATTCAAGACTCATTACTTTCATTCATCAGGTGTACATATTCTGAATACAAGTCTATTATTTCAAAACTGTCACAGGATAGCCTGGTTCTTGCTTTAAAGATATAATAAAAGTATTTCTTTTACCTCAAAATGTATTAGAACATTTTAAACTTATCAAAGTTCTTTAAACCATGAATCAACTAAAACTTTTTAGTTTCTTGTATTACTGGAGCCAGAACCAAGAGTCCTCTGGGGCTTGACACTGTGCCACCACACGAAGTTTGACTACAGTTTCATTAGATGACAGGGAAGGGCAATGGAGATTTTTATTCATTTATTTATTTGAGACACTAATAAAATAATGCTATGCAATAGTTTTTTCCCTTAAATTGGAATATCTGAAAGTAAAAATGAAGTTCCTTTAAAAATATTCTATTGGGTTTTTCCCACTAATCTAATCTGTCTCCGTTTAAAACAAATTAAAATGACTATTCGTCATGGACTATGTAAGCAATAGGTATTCTAGTATTTGGTAAATAATGTTTTATCTATTTGCCTAAGCATTTCTCTAAATCTACAAAATAAAATTTGTTTTGTTACCAGAAGTCAGGTACGTATTTTAAGGTTACAAAGATGTGAATTTGTGGAATATTACTGATTGTATTTTCTTAAAATACCTAATCTAGCATAAAAAAATTAATATAGAATTTATTTTCCTGAAAGACTATATATATTAAGGGAGAGGAAAAATATATATATTATTATGCCCCTTCCATGTCACCAACAATGGAACAGTTTGACTATAAAAAATTAAATTATTTCCCTTCTTACCTTATCCTGTGCAACAGTATCAGGGGGTTTTGAAGATTCTACCACCAGTGGAACAAGAGCAGTAGAGTCTTCACTGGAGTTAAGAGACTGCAATTTTATTTCTTCATCTAAAACTTCACTAGTGGAGTCTTCCTCTTCAGTTATAAGTGAGGTTTTAAGAGTATCATCCATTATCTCACCATTCATAGGCTCTAATTCAGATTCCTACATCATTGGGGGGAAAAGTAAGTCAGGACACAATTACAGGCTAATTTATTTGTCATGTAAAGTGAGTCCATTCTCGGTCTCCACCAGGACTCAAGGTAAAGTCTACCACATTGCAGGGCATGAGTTAAGGAACAGTCTTACTGAGAAAAGATTAAATTTTTCAGGCAGGGTCAGTAAAAGAGAAGGCACAAGTAACCCAAACTCCCTCTGTTCTTATGGAGACAGCAGACCGTGATGCTCTGTAGACACAGGATAGGTCTGAGATGCAGTGAAGAGACACCCTGTCCCCTTCTTGTTGTTCTTTATAGGACCATCAGGAATGAAATCTTTTCAGTAAGAAGGCACCAGAGACTCTAGATTTGATGCCAGCTCTTTACAGAACACACCAGTTGATGAGCACTTGGAATCTCTGGGGCCTGTGGGAAGTTAACAGGTTATGCTGCCAGAGGGAGGAAGCACTACCAGTCTTGTGGGAAGCTGAGTTTGGATATAGCTTCTTGCTGGAAGAAGAAAAAACTCTGCCTCAGTTTCCTCATTGTCCAGTCAATTTTGGGTCATTTTTTTGAACAATCCTACTCTTTGTATCACATTGAATATGTAAGTATCAGTGAGGAAGTAAAACAAACCTCCCAATTCTGAAACTCTTCTGCCAATGTTTATCAATATAAAATAATTATATTTAATGTTTAATAGTTCTAATGAATCTTAGTGACATTCTAATAGAGGGCATTTTATTACTATTGTAAAAATTAGAAAATGATTAAAATTAGAAAATGATGCACTCAAGGGCTCAGAAATAGGTTTGTCTGGTTTATATAAGATCTCTAAAGTCATAGGGATGCTGAAAACAGGGATTAGAAAAATTTATCTGGCCAGACAGTATAAAAAAAATAGACTACATACAGAAGGTAATTATAATAAAGCTCATAAAAGGATCAGGGTAGTAAAAAATGCTGAAGAAAATGAGAAAAACACAGCAAAAGCTTAAAAAACCCCGAATACTGAAAGTGAGAAGCAACAGAAGAGAAAAACCTGTCTTTCAAGTTTTAGGTTTGGGAATAGAAGGAAAGATTAAACACACACACACACACACACACACAGAAGGTCCAATATAGGAGTGGTAAGAACAGAGATTATGTTGAATTTAAGATGATCAAAGACATCTGTCTACATAGAATATTCAAAAGATAAGTAATATCATAGCATTACAGTCTCAATTAATATTCAAAGTCTAGAGTTGCTGGTCATCCCACAGAAATGAGAGTTCAACCATTAGATTGGATGCATTTTCATGTAGAGAACATGAACCAAGAGCAGAAAGCCAAACTGAGTTCTAGACTTCTAGACTTCTAGAATGTCCACGAATAAAGGGAAAAAAGCGTAACAGTCAAATAATAAACAAAACCAAAACAAAACTTCAGGTAGGAAAACCAAGAAACCAAAGTACAGTGAGTGGTGTTATAAAACTTACCTTATGGGGGCCTAGAGAATATTAAGGAAGACACAGTAGTCAATCTAGGTGAGGAAAACCGATGGAAGTGAATGCAAGTGTCACTGGTGTCCTACAAGAGTATGTGCTCAACATACAGCTAGACAAATGAAACCCATTACATGAAGTATATACAGCATAATCTTAAGTTTTTACAAGAAAAATAACAATATATTCCCATAAATGTCTGGATGCACATTTTTAAACATGTGCTTTACTGTTCAAATTTTTCACAAGAAAAAAATGTCACTTAAAAACACAGTTTCATGGGGGCACCTGGGGGGCTCAGTGGGTTAAGCCTCTGCCTTCAGCTCAGGTCATGATCCCAGGATCCTAGGATGGAGTCCCGCATCGGGCTCTCTGCTCAGCAAGCAGCTTGCTCCCCTCCCTCTCTCTCTCTGCCTAACTCTCTGCCTACTTGTGATCTCTCTCAAAAAAATAAATAAATAAAATCTTTAAAAAAAAATACAGTTTCATGAAACAGAGAAAGCGAGAGCTAAACTGGAATATGCTAAGGAAATAAAATTGGTAACATAGTGATACTTCTTTGGATGCTGGCTGGACTTGGCAAACAGATAAAAGACTTTTAAAGAATCTTAAGCACCTAGGAAAGAAGAAATAAGAAATCTCTACAGAGCCCAAGATGGAAGATACTAAAGATAAAGAGGAGAAGAAGAGGAATGAACAGAGAAGAGGAAAAAAAAAAAAAGTTAAGGGCAAATACTAGAAGAGCTGCAAAAATCAGGCCAAAAAAAGAATTTACTCGGTCACAAAGGATTTTTCCATTTGTTTTCCACTGTTTAAAAAAAAATGAATTCAGTTATCAATTGTAGTCAAATTATCAATTAGAGTCACATATATATATATATATATATATATATATATATATATTTAATGTATGTTTGTTTTAACCTTCTAACCAAGATACAGGTGCAACTGTGGCCTTAACGACCTTACTTCTAACTGGTTCTACAAAGTGTATCTTATGATCATATATAATTTCTGTCACTTCTTAAGTATGTTTAATCTCTCAAATTAATTTGTATTTTAAATATACAGAGGGATCTTACTACCTAAAATGTTCAATTTTACCTTTGCTGTAAGTCACACTTAAAAATTCAGATTGAGGGGTGCCTGGGTGGCTCACTGGGTTAAAGCCTCTGCCTTCAGCTCGGGTCATGGTCTCGAGGTCCTGGGATCCAGCCCCTCGTCAGGCTCCCTGCTCAGCCTGCCTCCCCCTCTTTCTCTGCCTGCCTCTCTGCCTACTTGTGATCTCTCTGTCAAATAAATAAATAAAATCTTTAAAAAAAATCTTCAGTGAAACACGCAACAATACTTTTAACTTTATCCTCTCCCCAACTCCAGTACCTGACCTTGCTTAGGACAGAGCTATGCTTTTAAGCATCAAGCACAATTTCTACTAGGACTCTAAAATAGATCACATTTTCCTAACAATATATGATTAAGAAAGTTTAAATTTAGTTTACTAAATTTACTTTACTTTATTTAGTAATAAGCAGGATCTCATACCTTTTCACCATCTTGCTTTTCCAGGCGTGGTTGGGTTTCTGGTGCAGGCCGAGCATCCTTATCACTGTTTTCATCCTCAAATTCAATCACACTTTGTTCAGCTTCTTCTTCCAGGAATTCTTCTGAGCTCTCTGATGTGCGTGCAGTAGATTCCAATCTAGGAAAGAAAACCACTCTTACTTGTTTTATTAAGGATGAATATAAAATTTCAGGAGTCTGTTAATACAGTAACACTTTAAAACAATCAACCAAGTGTCGTTCAATGAACAACTTCCCATATTAAATGTCCAAAACCAATCTCCTCTTCTTATAAACTTGTCCTCTTTGCTACCTTGTTCTCTAGTTTGAACAGTAACACCACAATCTCCACAATCATGTAAGCTAGATTCTTCTTTTACTCTAACTGTATCTCACTGATTCTCCTTCTACTAGAATGAAAACACATTCCCAATTTACCTGAGATAGTGCAGTTCACAGCTTTTGTCCCAGCATCGGCATAATCACTAATAACACCCCTTTCAGTCTCAAAGATACCAGTTTTGGACAATAAATGATATGGTTTTGTTCTACTTCCAAAATGCCTTTCAAACATATCCCTACTTTTCTGTTTTCGTTTTCATGATCCTCCTTTAGGCCCTCCCTGGACCACCACAATTTTGTCCCAACTCATCTCCGAACTTGCTGTACATACAATCTTTAGTGAAGCTATAAGAGCTATTATATTATAACCCATCCATACCTGTGACAGTCCAGGTCAGAAAACTCTGATGGTTCTCTACAGCTTAGAGAATAAAGTGTATTTCCTTACAAAGGCTAACATGACCCAACCCTCATATGTATCTATACATTAGCCTCTGAAATCATCGAACATTTATTATCTTGTTTCTGGGGGTTAGGAATCCAGGTGTGGCTTAGCTGAGTACCTCTGTCTCACAGTCTCATGGAGTCACAATCAACCCAGCAACTGGGGATGCAGTCTCATCTGAAAATCTGACTGGCAGTACTCCCCGCAACCACCCTGAGCTCACACTCATGTGGATGCTGGTAGCATTCAGTTCATCATGCAGGCCAACAGACTGAGGGCCCAGTTCCTTGGGGACTATTGCCACATGGTCCCTCCTCACAGGGCTGCTCAAAGTATGGCTACTTGCTTCCCCTGCATGAATTATCTTACCGGGCCTCATCCACCAGGCAAAGGTGGTCTTCTTGCTCATCCTATTACTAAATACTTCATTGAGTCACTTCGCTCATGCTGCTACAACACCCAGCTGGCCTGGGACCTAGATTCTCATATTTTTATTTCCTACTAGATGGTAACATTTACATCATACATCAGTTATCCTTATTAATATTACTCTTAGCTTTTTGTCTTTGCTCATGCTATATCTGCATGGTACAATATGGTAGCCACAACACATGTCATGATTTACATTAATCAAAATTAAATGAAATTTAAAATTCAGTTTCTAAGTTCCATGCACTGGCCATACTTGAAGTGCTCAATGGGCATACTAAAGTAGGGCTGCCATTTTGGACAGGGCAGATAAAGCACATTTTTTCATCATCATAGTAAGTTCTCTGGACAACCCTGGTATACAGCAGGGGTCAACCAACTTTTCCATTAAGTTTTATGGGCGATTCGGTCGCCGAACAACTATTCAACTCTGCCATTGTAATACAAAAGCAACCATACAAACATGTAAGTTAATGAACATGGAACTGTTACAACAAAGTTTTATTTACAACAGTCAGTAGGTCAAATTTGAGCTACAGACCATAATTTGTGGAACCCTGGACTAGAACACCTTCTCTCTCAACTCTGCTTGTTGAGTTTCAACTTATTTTTGAAGACCTGGTCCAAATGCCAAATCTCTCTATCCTCTCACATTTAATCAAATCTCTCCTGTGCATCTACACCGTTTTGTACTTCTGTTACTGTACCATCATAATCTACCTTGCAGTTTCTTTTTTTTTTTCTTAAGATTTTATTTATTGATTTGATAGAGAGAGATCACAAGTAGGCAGAGAGGCAGGCAGAGGAGGGTGGGGAAGCAGGCTCCCCGTTGAGCAGAGAGCCCGATGCGGCGCTCCATCCCAGGACCCTGAGATCATGACCTGAGCCGAAGGCAGAGGCTTTAACCCACTGAGCCACCCAGGCACCCCATACCTTGCAGCTTCTTAACCCATGTCACAGGTATAGCTTGAAATTTTGTTCTTCATAACAGCTGAGCAAGCATTCAACCATTTAGTCTTATGTTACTATTCTACTTATGAAAAACAAACAAAATTCCACAATAATTTGGGATGTTCAATATAAAAATGCACGGTTACATTCCCTTCTAAAAAGGATATTACAGGGCACCTGGGTGGCTCAGTGAGTTTAGGCCTCTGCCTTCAGCTCAGGTCATGATCCCAGGATCCTGAGATGGAGCCCCTCATCCCGCTCTCCACTCAGTGGGGAGCCTGCTTCCCCCTGCCCCTCTCTGCCTGCCTCTCTTGTCTACTTGTGATCTCTGTCTGTCAAATAAACAAATAAAATCTTTTTAAATAAATAAATAAAATAAAAAGGATATTACATCAAAATGTTATACAGGAAGAAAACTAATTATCTAACCTCTTTTCACAAATTATTGGATTTAAATAGTTATATTTGCCTTTATCACTAAAACATTTACATAATTACCCAATTATCCAAATTTTAAATTATTTACATAATGAAATTAGCATACCTACAGAATTTTCTACTTGAGGAAAATAATTTCACAGATAAAATGCCAAAGTTATGAATGGTTAACTCAGGAACAACTGGTAGGACTATTAGGACAAAAAAGTCAAGTTTTATTATAAAATATGAAGTCTTGCTTTCTTTAAGGTTCCAAGGAAGATAGAGGATAAAGTTCTGATCTGAGTTTTCTCTTGTCTCAGCTGGCTATTAAGTTCCTAGAGAAGGGGACCAAACAGGCTTACGGTTATCACTAATTTGTGTTATATCCAGTAACCCAGTAAAATGAATCCATTATAAAATAGAACTTAGGGTTTTTTAAAAAATTGACTAATCCTCAACAATACTAAAATCTATAGCTACTATAAAAGTTGGGATAATATAATTACTAGAATATTCTCTTGGATTTTCAGACATGAGAGATTAAATTGTGGATTTATTTTACTCTCTCACTAGCAACTTCTCCCTGTAATACATCAAAGTGAGTACAATCAGCAATCCTGTACAAGAATTCAAATACAAACTCTTACACCAAGGTTATGTGCTACACAAATAATACAATAATAACTTCTACCTCAAATACTAAATACTAATAATATGAAAATAAGGGGCACAGGGGTGGCTCGGTTGGTTAAGCATCTAACTTTGGCTCAGGTCATGATCCCAGGGTCCTAAGATGGAGCACTGCATGAGGTTGGGGGTGTTCCTGCTCAGTGGGGAGCCTGGTTCTCCCTCTCCCTCTACCTCTGCCTCTCCCTCTCCTTGTGCTCTCTCTCTCAAATAAAAACCTTTAAAAAATTATGAAAATAAGAATAATGAAATAATGACAGTAAAATAACCAATACTTTACTTGTTTATTGAAGCTGTAGGTGAAGTCTGGGGTGTCTTTTCATCTTCTCCTTGAGAACTACTAAATTCAGTATCCTGAAACCGCTTCCCAATCTTTGGTCGCTTCAGATGACTACCTCGAGAACGAGTGGAAACCGGTGTTTTATCATGACCTGAGAAAAAAATAACAAAACTACAATTAATTCAGTATGTCCTGAAAGGATTATGTTACAATACACAGAAATGTAAGAACTAGGACAGCTTACATATATTCCCACAATTACACATTTCTTTCTCTCACTTGTATCAGGCCAAGATACAATGGCAGTTTTTTTTTCTAACTTATGAAATAACTTCGCATTATTCTATTCCTCACATTTCCATATTGCCCTGAGCTCTGCAATGTATTTTTGCATTTTTACTTATATTGTCTCCCAAAAATCCTGGAACATAAACAAGGCAGATATAACTCTATTTTACAGGTAAGAAAATTAGGAAAAAAGAGGTAAGGTAGCTTTGTTCACATAGCAAGACCAGTGGTAGTGGTGGCATTAGAACTCAGCTCTAGATCTTAGTGGAATAAGTCTTCACTTACTCTATGGGACATCTCCCACCCCTAAATTCTAATCATCTCAAATACTGGTAGATTAGCTCAATTTCTCACCTTCAGAAGTACTTGCAAAGGCATCTTTTAGAGAGTCAATCTAAAATAGAAATACAGATTAAAACCAAACATTTTAGTTCATTTTTTTCTCCCTATGAATCTATTTTAGTCAGTGCCAAAGAAAATCTTATGAAACATTTTTCAAACATTTTTGCATTCACTATTCACCATTCACCTGAAGAAATTAAAAGATAATGTTACAGCCTCAGTTTATCCTGATGTTGAGCCCATACCAAGCCATCTAATACGTTACAGTGCAACTCACTGAAGTTTCCTAGTGTCCTGTCCTCAGCTACCTCCTCTTCTCTGTCTACATGCTTTCCCTGTGTAATTTTATCTACTACCTTTACTTCAACATCTATTTGCTGATGAATCCAGGTATGTAATTAATCTCCCTAACTTCTTACCTGATTTCCAAAGAAATATGGATGCTCCATCCAATTTCACAACCAACCAACCTGTTCCAAATTAAACTATTTTCCCAATATTATTCCCTATCTTGGTTAATGGCAATAACAGTTCAGTCAGCCATTCTGGCCAAAAACCTGTGAGTCAGTAATGACTTCTTCTTAACCGTCCTTAAGTGAACTGCAAAGCCTTCAATTCTGACTCTGAAGACTCTCTCACAACTGCCCCCTCCTTTGTATTACCGATTCTCTAGTTTAGGCCTTTATCATCTTTAATGTGATTATTCCAAGAGCCTCATCCCTGGTATCCCTCACTCTAATCGCATGCTCTGTAATCCCTTCCAACCCCATGGCAAAGATGCTTCCAAATCACAAACTGCGCTACTCTTTTGCTTTAAAAAAACAAAAACAAAAAACATTTAATGGTTTATTACTGCCTAGAATATAAACTCTCAACCTCTCTCAACTCTGAAAACCAATTTACACTTGTTTGGTTTTTGGTTTTTCTTTAAACACACTAGCCTTTGGAAAACCTTAGCCTTTGTCACAAAACTCACACCTGTCCCTTGAAAGTCAGATTGATTGCTGCTTCACCTACTCCACTCCTTGCGCAGAGTTACTCACTGTGCTATGTACCTTCATCATTTGCTATTTGCCCTATTAAGGCAATTATAATCCTGTAGTTTGTTTATGTAATCTGGTTCCAATAATGGACCATCTACTTCTCCCATGCTTGTAAGAACCACATCTTTGTATATCTAGCACTTGCCAAAGTATCTACTTCATTATATAAACTACTATTCATTCGTTCATCACACACTTACTGAAACCCTATGACACAGCAGGCACTGAGACTTTAAGAAGATCTACTGACAGGACACAAACAAGGATAAACTGGGACAGATAAGACAAAAATCCTGTCTTCAAGAAGCCTACAGTTGAACTAGATAAGGTTAACACACATATAAAAATCATTTTAAAATGGTACAAAGAGTATAAGTACATGTAATGTTTTATGTCACAAAATAGGAAAAAGCAAGTAGAAATACCATCACCGCCTGAAGAATAAATCATATAGTGACTGTTTCACAGTGTATCTCAAAACATCGAGTTGTACACCTTAAATATGTACAATCTTTGTCAATTATACCTCAGCAAAGCTAAAAGCAATGTGGTTAAAATAAACAAGACCACTTCCCCATTTGGTTAGCAATAAAAGAGAGAAAATATTTTTTTGAGAGATAAAATATTTTAATGTGAGAAATATTTCCCTTGAACTAATTAAAATCTTAAAGTAATTTGAAGAATATGAATTTCTAAAATGAAAGAAAACTGAATTTATGCTGCCACCCTTGTGACATGGTTTAATATATATTCTCATGTACACAACCCATTTAAAATTATATGGTTTAATATATATTCTCATTTACACATCCCATTTAAAATTATTTGGTAAATCACTGTTCTCACCATATTTTGGGGAAAGATTTTTTTCTACCTTCCCTGATTTTATGATGTCTGACCAATACTAATTAAGTTTAAGAGTATCTGAGGAATTTGAACCTCAATATAATCAAACCTGGGGTTATCATTTAGCTTGAATTTCCAAATGTAGATAAAAACAAAAAATCTAACTCCTTACATGTGATTGTATGATTTACATTATCCTTTTTTTTTTTTAAGATTTTATTTATTTATTTGACAGACAGAGATCACAAGTAGGCAAAGAGGCAGGCAGAGAGAGAGGAGGAAGCAGGCTCCCTGCTGAGCAGAGAGCCTGATGCGGGGCTCGATCCCAGGACCCTGAGATCATGACCTGAGCCGAAGGCAGCGGCTTAACCACTGAGCCACCCAGGCGCCTCCTGATTTACATTATCCTTAAAAACGTTTCCAAAAAGTTTAGTCAACACTCACACGGATCAAGGAAGAAATAAGAGGCACAAATAATTCCCCAAAGCACTTGTCCCTGGAAGATTTACCTAGTACTTTCAAAATGCATTACATTCTACAAAGACCTAGCATACAGAGACTCAAACTTTCCACAGTAACTTCATAACTTTTGACCTACTACTAATTTCACTTCTAGAAATTTATGAGTGCAAGGAAAGAATTACATAGGCAAAAAGATGTATATATGAATGTGTTCACTGCTGAGCCACTTACGCAAAAAAACTTAAGTAATATGTTAAAGAACTAAACAATGGTATTTACACAGAATAGTATGCTGCTATTTAATAATCGTGTTTTGAAACCATAATGCCATGGAAATGCTTATAATATTATGTTAGTGGAGGAAAAACAGAAGCAGCATTACAGAAAACAAAAATATACAATGTTCTATAATATATATTAAATACAAATAGAAAACTGTTAACAGTTGCTGTATCTGGGGTAGTGGGATTAGAGATTTTTATTTTCTTCTATTTCTTCTATATTATTTTGTGTGATTCCAAATTATTTTTCAAGGAAAATTAAGTCCTTAGTAAGCCATTAACAGGAGATTCCAAGAAAACTAACACAGTAAAAAATTAAAATTACATAACTTGATGAACACTAACATTTACAAAATTAAATATTAGCTGAATCTAGTTTAAAGAAACAAAAATTATTTCCTACAATAAATACACAGTGTACCTACAGTTAGCTGCATCTCACTAGACTGATTGTCTTCAGTTCCTGCTTCATATTCTGGAACAGATGCAAGACCATATTCTCCAGACATAGGTCTTTTAGCTTCATTTTGAGAAACTGCTGTGTATAGAAGAATTTTAAAAATTGTAACCCAATCAGTATTTGGTTTTAACTACAACATGGTTTGTACTGATTTTTCACAAAAGCCCTGAATAGCAGCCTGAACAGAAGGGTGTTGAAAACCTAAGTGTGGAATATCTCCTTCACCAATATCTTATAATGAAAACTTGCAATTACAAAATTATTAGTTATCTATATTTCGTGACTTTGAGGAAAGACCAGGGACTACTCTCTGATTCCTTGATGCCTAGTCTATGCTGCTTTAGTATCTGTGTTTCCTTCTTACCCACCAATTCCTAGAATGTCAGACTCTGCTGGGCTATTATAATTCTAAATCCTCTTATTATTAGTGACTCAAATGTTAATACATAACAAAAATTCAAAGTTTAGAAAAGAGGATCTGTTACTAGAGAGGTCACATTACAATATACCATAACTCCAGACTAAGAGCCACAAACATTAAAAGGCTCTGCTCTTTAACCCTGACATGTGTTTCAATTTGAAACCTGTAATTCTTACCTGTAATTTTAAGTGTTTCTCTCTGTAATGCTCTGGTGACTGGTATCCGCTGGTACCAGTGTCCAACACCTTCAACCTCCCAAAGGAGTTCATGATCTCCTGGATACTTTTCAAAGTACTGCTTGCAAGCTGAAAAATACATTTAGAATTTTCTAGAAACCCCAAATTATCAGTTATTTTAGAAAACAGAAAGAAGACACAAAGTAAGCTGCCCAACTCACTTAATGGGGCTAGCATAACACAAATGCAACTCAATTACACATCAGTCTCATTTATGCAAATTTTAACCTGAACAGACAATAAAAATCCTATTAGAAGATGTGTTGCACCATTAAGGAGGAAATTACTCAATATTACTGAGGGGCATAAAATTACAATGATTATTAGACTCAATAGTATAAAAACACCAATTCTCACCAATCATTTGGTAAATTCCATGCAAATATAAACAAATTCCCAACAAGTTTGTTTTTTAAGAGAACTTGTCAAAACTTGACCCCAAATTCAAAATGAAAGAAGAAAGGGTTAAGAAAAAGGATATGGGAAAAAAAGATGAAGAAAAGGAAAAAGAAAAACTGAAATACCAGGGGGAAAAAGCCCATGAGGAAAGGACACACCAAGAACCTGGCAAATGACAGAGGTAGCATTACATCTCCTGGCAGAGCAGACTATCAAAATAATAATGCAGGGTGGCTCAGTGGGTTAAGCCGCTGCCTTCGACTCGGGTCATGATCTCAGGGTCCTGGGATCGAGTCCCGCATCGGGCTCTCTGCTCAGCAAGGACACTGCTTCCCCCGCCCTCTCTCTCTGCCTGCCTCTCTGCCTGCTTGTAATCTCTGTCAAATAAATAAATTCTTTAAAAAAAATAATGCTAGAACAAGAATCTATATAGAAAAGGCAGATCCTGACCTCACATCATAAAATTAAATTTTAGATGGAGTCTAATACTTACTAAGAGAAGCAAATTATTTAAAAGAAAACTAAGAGAATACCTCCTAAACATAATGGTGCTGAAAGATTTCTCATAAAAGATATGAAAACCACAATCCGTAATGAAATATTATGATAAACCCATTACAGTTTAAAACTTTCTATGAGGAACTAGGCAACAGAAATTTCTTTTTTTTTTTTTAAGATTTTATTTATTTATTTGACAGACAGAGATCACAAGTAGACAGAGAGGCAGGCAGAGAGAGAGGAGGAAGCAGGCTCCCTGCTGAGTGGAGAGCTGGATGCCGGGCTCGATCCCAGGACCCTGAGATTATGACCTGAGCCGAAGGCAGAGGCCTTAACCCACTGAGCCACCCAAGTCTCCCTGCAACAGAAATTTCTAATGATAGAAATGTCCTATATCAGCAATGTCCAGTAGAGTAGCCACTAGCCACATGTGGCTAATGGAGAAATGAATGCATAATTTAATTTTAATTAAACTGAAATTAAATCTAATTTATATTAGTGACTGCCAAACTGGACTGCACAGTATTACATTAAAAAGATATCATAAAAACACAAATTAGGAGATTTTCAGAATAAGACAAAGAATTAGTACTCTCAGCATATAAAAAAAATCCTAAATTTTAATTAGAGAGATAAAATGACCCCAAAAAGAACTGGTAGATGTTATGAAAAGGATATTTACACATAACAAAACTGACAGGTCACTTAACAAAGGCAAAGACGGCAAACCTCACTAGGTGCCAGGGAAATGCAAGATGAAACACTAGATACCATTTTCTTTTTTTTTTTTTTTTTTTAAAGATTTTATTTATTTATTTGACAGAGAGAAATCACAAGTAGATGGAGAGGCAGGCAGAGAGAGAGAGGGAAGCAGGCTCTCTGCTGAGCAGAGAGCCCGATGCGGGACTCGATCCCAGGACTCTGAGATCATGACCTGAGCCGAAGGCAGCGGCTTAACCCACTGAGCCACCCAGGCGCCCCTAGATACCATTTTCACACCCATCAGATAACCTAAGCATTCAAAGAATAAGGAAAACAGAAACTCCCACATTCTCTGTGTGAGAATAATTTTGCAACAGTTAGTAGAGTTGTAAAAACATATTGTATGCTTCCATTCTACTACTGGGTATATACCCTAATGACTTACACATATGCACAAGAAGATTTCTGTAATATTCACTACAGAGCTGTTTTTAAGTAGAGGTGGGGAGTTCAACCTAAGAGCCCACCATTAAGGGATACCTGATTAAATTACAAAATGTATACAATAAAATACTATACAGAAACTACAACAAATTACAGCTACATATTAACAATGATAAATCTAAAAGATCAGTAAAAAACAAATTAGTATATATACAAATGATGTCATTTATATAAAGTTTGAAAACACATTAAACAAATTAATGTGTAAAAACACATTAACAAGTAAACATGTTAAATGTGTTTAAACACATTAAAATATGGCAATTCCTCAAAAAGCTCAACACAGAATTACTGTATAACTCAAGCAATTCCACTCTCAGCCAGAAAGCAGGGACTCAAACAGACATCTACGTACCAATGTCCACGGCAACATTTTTCACAATAGCAAAAAGGTAGAAAGAACCCAATTGTCCATCCATCAGAAGATGATTAGATTTATGAATGAAATGTGACATATATACACAATAAAAAAAAATACTCAGCCATAAAAAGGAATGGAATTTTTTTTGAAGATTTGAGAAGAGAATGTGTGTGAGCAGAGGGAGGGGCAAACAGAGAGGGAAAGAGAATTCTCAAGCAGACTCCCCACTGAGCAAGGCTCCAGACACATGGCTCAATCCCATGATCCTTAGACTGTGACCAGAGCCAAAATCAAGAGTTGGATGTGGGGTGCCTGGGTGGCTCAGTCAGTTGAGTGTCTCTTGGTTCTGGCACAGGTGGCATGAAATCAAGTCCCGCATAGGACTCCATGCTCAGCGCATTAATCTGCTTGGGTTTCTTTCTTCCTCTGCTCTCCCCGGCCTTTCTATGCATGCACACACACTCTCTCTCAAATAAATAGATCTTCAAAAAAAAAATTTTTCTTGATATATGCTATAACATGGATGGTCCTTAAATACTATGCCAAGTGAAATAAAGCACACATAGAACAACATATATTGTCTGATTCCACTTCTAGGAGGTACCTAGAAGAGGCAAATTCATAGAGAATGAATGTGACGAATGCAACTGAATTCCACAACTACAAATAGTTCAAATGATAAATATGTTATATATATTACAGCCCGCCCAAAACTTGAAAATTTTTAAAATAAAAAAGCAAACTAGGGGGGGAGGAGTCAAGATGGCGGAGAAGTAGCAAGCTGAGACTGCTTCAGCTAGCCGGAGATCAGCTAGATAGCTTATCTAAAGATTGCAAACACCTGAAAATCCATCGGCAGATCGAAGAGAAGAAGAACAGCAATTCTGGAAACAGAAAATCAACCACTTTCTGAAAGGTAGGACCGGCGGAGAAGTGAATCCAAAGCGACGGGAAGATAGACCCCGGGGGGAGGGGCCGGCTCCCGGCAAGCGGCGGAGCAACCGCGCACAAAATCAGGACTTTTAAAAGTCTGTTCCGCTGAGGGACATCGCTCCAGAGGCTAAACCGGGGCGAAGCCCACGCAGGGTCAGCGTGGCCTCAGGTCCCGCAGGGTCACAGAAGGATCGGGGGTGTCTGAGTGTCGCAGAGCTTGCGGGTATTGGAACGGGAAAGCCGGCTACAGAGACAGAGCTGACAGTAAGCTCGCAGCTCCGTGTTACCTTGAACCGGTCGCAGGCTCGGTGAGCTCGGAGCGCGGCCGGAGGTCAGGCAGACGGGAGTGACTGGGCGCTGTTCTCTGAGGGCGCACTGAGGAGTGGGGCCCTGGGCTCTCGGCTCCTCCGGGCCGGAGACCAGGAGGCCGCCATTTGTATTCCCGTCCTCCGGAACTCTACGGAAAGCGCTCAGGGAACAAAAGCTCCTGAAAGCAAACCCGAGCGGATTACTCACCCCGGCCCAGGGTAAGGGCGGTGTAATTCCGCCTGGGGCAAAGACACTTGAGAATCACTACAACAGGCCCCTCCCCCAGAAGATCAACAAGAAATCCAGCCGAGACCAAGTTCACCTACCAAGGAGTGCGGTTTCAATACCAAGGAGAGCAGCAGAATTCCAGAGGAGGAGAAAGCCAAGCACGGAACTCATGGCTTTTTTCCTGTGATTTTTTTTAGTCTTGCAGTTAATTTAATTTTTTCGTTTTCATTTTTTTTTTCTTTTTTTTTTTTTTCTCGCCTTCGGGTAAAATTTTTTTTTTTTTTTAACTGTTACCTTTTTCTTTTTTAACGATTTTTTACTAGTTTATCTAATATATATATATATATATATATTTTTTTTTTTTTTTTTTACATTTTTCTTAGGTGTTTTCTTTTTTTAAAATTCTTTTCTTTTCTTTTTTTTTTTTTTTTTTTTTTTTCTCTCTTCCTTTTTGAACCTCTTTTTATCCCCTTTCTCCCCACTCACGATTTTGGATCTCTTCTAATTTGGTTAAAGCATATTTTCCTGGGGTTGTTGCCACCCTTTTAGTATTTTACTTGCCCCTTCATTTACTCTTATCTGGACAAAATGACAAGACGTAAAAATTCAACACAAAAAAAAGAACAAGAGGCAGTACCGAAGGCTAGGGACCTAATCAATACAGACATCGGTAATATGTCAGATCTAGAGTTCAGAATGACAATTCTCAAGGTTCTAGCCGGGCTCGAAAAAGGCATGGAAGATATTAGAGAAACCCTCTCGAGAGATCTAAAAGCCCTTTCTGGAGAAATAAAAGAACTAAAATCTAACCAAGTTGAAATCAAAAAAGCTATTAATGAGGTGCAATCAAAAATGGAGGCTCTCACTGCTAGGATAAATGAGGCAGAAGAAAGAATTAGTGATATAGAAGACCAAATGACAGAGAATAAAGAAGCTGATCAAAAGAGGGACAAACAGCTACTGGACCACGAGGGGAGAATTCGAGAGATAAGTGACACCATAAGACGAAACAACATTAGAATAATTGGGATTCCAGAAGAAAGAAGAAAGTGAGAGGGGAGCAGAAGGTATACTGGAGAGAGAATTATTGGGGAGAATTTCCCCAATATGGCAAAGGGAATGAGCATCAAAATTCAGGAGGTTCAGAGAATGCCCCTCAAAATCAATAAGAATAGGCCCACACCCCCGTCACCTAATAGTAAAATTTACAAGTCTCAATGACAAAGAGAAAATCCTGAAAGCAGCCCGGGGAAAAGAAGTCTGTAACATACAATGGTAAAAATATTAGATTGGCAGCTGACTTATCCACAGAGACCTGGCAGGCCAGAAAGAGCTGGCATGATATTTTCAGAGCACTAAACGAGAAAAAACATGCAGCCAAGAATACTATATCCAGCTAGGCTATCATTGAAAATAGAAGGAGAGATTAAAAGCTTCCAGGACAAACAACAACTGAAAGAATTTGCAAATACCAAACCAGCTCTACAGGAAATCTTGAAAGGGGTCCTCTAAGCAAAGAGAGAGAGCCTACAAGTGGTAGATCAGAAAGGAACAGAGACCATATACAGTAACAGTCACCTTACAGGCAATACAATGGCACTAAATTCATATCTCTCAATAGTTACCCTGAATGTGAATGGGCTAAATGCCCCTGTCAAAAGACACAGGGTATCAGAATGGATAAAAAACAAAAAAACCCATCTATATGTTGCCTCCAAGAAAACACATTTTAAGCCCGAAGACACCTCCAGATTTAAAGTGAGGGGGTGGAAAAGAATTTACCATGCTAATGGACATCAGAAGAAAGCAGGAGTGGCAATCCTTATATCAGATCAATTAGATTTTAAGCCAAAGACTATAATAAGAGATGAGGAAGGACACTATATCATACTCAAAGGGTCTGTCCAACAAGAAGATTTAACAATTTTAAATATCTATGCCCCCAATGTGGGAGCAGCCAACTATATAAACCAATTAATAACAAAATCAAAGAAACACATCAACAATAATACAATGATAGTAGGGGACTTTAACACTCCCCCTCACTGAAATGGACAGGTCATCCAAGCAAAAGGTCAGCAAGGATATAAAGGCCTTAATGACACACTGGACCAGATGGACATCACAGATATATTCAGAATATTTCATCCCAAAGCAACAGAATACACATTCTTCTCTAGTGCACATGGAACATTCTCCAGAATAGATCACATCCTCGGTCCTAAATCAGGACTCAACCGGTATCAAAAGATTGGGATCATTCCCTGCATATTTTCAGACCACAATGCTCTAAAGCTAGAACTCAACCACAAAAGGAAGTTTGGAAAGAACCCAAATACATGGAGACTAAACAGTATCCTTCTAAAGAATGAATGGGTCAACCGGGAAATTAAAGAAGAATTGAAAAAAATCATGGAAAACAAATGATAATGAAAACACAACGGTTTCAAAATCTGTGGGACACAACAAAGGCAGTCCTGAGAGGAAAATATATAGCGGTACCAAGCCTTTCTCAAGAAACAAGAAAGGTCTCAGGTACACAACCTAACCCTACACCTAAAGGAGCTGGAGAAAGAACAAAGAAAGAAACCCTAAGCCCAGCAGGAGAAGAGAAATCATAAAGATCAGAGCAGAAATCAATGAAATAGAAACCAAAAAAAACAATAGAACAAATCAACGAAACTAGGAGCTGGTTCTTTGAAAGAATTAATAAAATTGATAAACCCCTGGCCCGACTTATCAAAAAGAAAAGAGAAAGGACCCAAATAAATAAAATCATGAATGAAAGAGGAGAGATCACAACTAACACCAAAGAAATACAAACTATTATAAGAACATACTATGAGCAACTCTACGGCAATAAATTTGACAATCTGGAAGAAATGGATGCATTCCTAGAAACATATAAACTACCACAACTGAACCAGGAAGAAATAGAAAGCCTGAACAGACCCATAACCAGTAAGGAGATTGAAACAGTCATTAAAAATCTCCAAACAAACAAAAGCCCAGGGCCAGACGGCTTCCCGGGGGAATTCTACCAAACATTTAAAGAAGAACTAATTCCTATTCTCCTGAAACTGTTCCAAAAATAGAAATGGAAGGAAAACTTCCAAACTCATTTTATGAGGCCAGCATCACCTTGATCCCAAAACCAGACAAGGATCCCACCAAAAAAGAGAGCTATAGACCGATATCCTTGATGAACACAGATGCGAAAATACTCAACAAAATACTAGCCAATAGGATTCAACAGTACATTAAAAAGATTATTCACCACGACCAAGTGGGATTTATTCCAGGGCTGCAAGGTTGGTTCAACATCCGCAAATCAGTCAATGTGATACAACACATCAATAAAAGTAAGAACAAGAACCATATGATACTCTCAATAGATGCTGAAAAAGCATTTGACAAAGTACAACATCCCTTCCTGATCAAAACTCTTCAAAGTGTAGGGATAGAGGGCACATACCTCAATATCATCAAAGCCATCTATGAAAAACCCACCGCAAATATCATTCTCAATGGAGAAAAAACTGAAAGCTTTTCCGCTAAGGTCAGGAACACGGCAGGGATGTCCATTATCACCACTGCTATTCAACATCGTACTAGAGGTCCTAGCCTCAGCAATCAGACAACAAAAAGAAATTAAAGGCATCCAAATCGGCAAAGAAGAAGTCAAATTATCACTCTTCGCAGATGATATGATACTATATGTGGAAAACCCAAAAGACTGCACTCCAAAACTGCTAGAAACTTATACAGGAATTCAGTAAAGTGTCAGGATATAAAATCAATGCACAGAAATCAGTTGCATTTCTCTACACCAACAGCAAGACAGAAGAAAGAGATATTAAGGAGTCAATCCCATTTACAATTGCATCCAAAACCATAAGATACCTAGGAATAAACCTAACCAAAGAGACACAGAATCTATACTCAGAAAACTATAAAGTACTCATGAAAGAAATTGAGGATGACACAAAGAAATGGAAAAATGTTCCATGCTCCTGGATTGGAAGAATAAATATTGTGAAAATGTCTATGCTACCTAAAGCAATCTACACATTTAATGCAATTCCTATCAAAGTACCATCCATCTTTTTCAAAGAAATGGAACAAATAATTCTAAAATTTATATGGAACCAGAAAAAGACCTCGAATAGCCAAAGGGATATTGAAAAAGAAAGCCAACGTTGGTGGCATCACAATTCCGGACTTCAGGCTCTATTACAAAGCTGTCATCATCAAGACAGCATGGTACTGGCACAAAAACAGACACATAGATCAATGGAACAGAATAGAGAGCCCAGAAATAGACCCTCAAATCTATGGTCAACTAATCTTCGACAAAGCAGGAAAGAATGTCCAATGGAAAAAAAGACAGCCTTTTCAATAAATGGTGCTGGGAAAATTGGACAGCCACATGCAGAAAAATGAAATTGGACCATTTCCTTACACCACACACAAAAATAGACTCAAAATGGACGAAGGACCTCAATGTACGAAAGGAATCCATCAAAATCCTTGAGGAGAACACGGGCAGCAACCTCTTCGACCTCTGCCGCAGCAACATCTTCCTAGGAACAACGCAAAAGGCAAGGGAAGCAAGGGCAAAAAATGAACTATTGGGATTTCATCAAGATCAAAAGCTTTTGCACAGCAAAGGAAACAGTTAACAAAATCAAAAGACAACTGACAGAATGGGAGAAGATATTTGCAAACGACATATCAGATAAAGGACTAGTGTCCAGAATCTATAAAGAACTTAGCAAACTCAACACCCAAAGAACAAATAATCCAATCAAGAAATGGGCAGAAGACATGAACAGACATTTCTGCAAAGAAGACATCCAGATGGCCAACAGACACATGAAAAAGTGCTCCATATCACTCGGCATCAGGGAAATACAAATCAAAACCACAATGAGATATCACCTCACACCAGTCAGAATGGCTAAAATCAACAAGTCAGGAAATGACAGATGCTGGCGAGGATGCGGAGAAAGGGGAACCCTCCTACAACTGTTGGTGGGAATGCAAGCTGGTGCAGCCACTCTGGAAAACAGCATGGAGGTTCCTCAAAATGTTGAAAATAGAACTGCCCTATGACCCAGCAATTGCACTATTGGGTATTTACCCTAAAGATACAAATGTAGTGATCCAAAGGGACACATGCACCCGAATGTTTATAGCAGCAATGTCCACAATAGCCAAACTATGGAAAGAACCTAGATGTCCATCAACAGATGAATGGATCAAGAAGATGTGGTATATATACACAATGGAATACTATGCAGCCATCAAAAGAAATGAAATCTTGCCATTTGCAACAACATGGATGGAACTAGAGCGTATCATGCTTAGCGAAATAAGTCAAGCAGAGAAAGACAACTATCATATGATCTCCCTGATATGAGGAAGTGGTGATGCAACATGGAGGCTTAAGTGGGTAGAAGAATAAATGAAACAAGATGGGATTGGGAGGGAGACAAACCATAAGTGACTCTTAATCTCACAACAAACTGAGGGTTGCCGGGGGGAGGGGGTTTGGGAGAAGGGGGTGGGATTATGGACATTTGGGAGGGTATGTGATTTGGTGAGTGCTGTGAAGTGTGTAAACCTGGTGATTCACAGACCTGTACCCCTGGGGATAAAAATATATGTTTATAAAAAATAAAAAATTAAAAAAAAAAAAAAAAAAAAAAAAAAAAGCAAACTAGGGGTACCCGGCTGGCTTAATCAGTAGAGCATGCAACTCCTGATATTGGGGTTGTGTGTTTGAGCCCCACACTGGGTGTGGAGATAACTTAAAAATAAAATCTTTAAAAATTGGGACACCTGGGTGGCTCAGCCATTAAGCTTCTGCCTTTGGTGCAGGTCATGATCCCAGGGTCCTGGAATCAAGCCTCACATCAGGCTCCCTATTCAGTGCTTCCTCCTCTGCCTGCTGTTCCCCCCGCTTGAGCATGCATGCACTCTGACAAATAAAAAAAAGTCTTTATAAAAATAAAATAAATATAGAACTACCCTACAACCTAGTAAATGCACTAATGGGTATTTACCCAAAGAATATGAAAACATTAAATTTAAAAGGATATAGGTGGGATGGGAGGCCTGGGTGGCTCAGTCAGTTAAGCATCTGCCTTTGGCTCAGGTCATGATCCCAGGGTCCTGGGATCAAGTTCCACATCAGGCTCGGAGCCTGCTTCTCTCTGGGCCTGCCACTCCCCCAGCTTGTACGCGTTCTCCTTCTTTTCACAGATAAATAAAATATTTAAACATAAATAAAAGAATATAAGTACCCCTATGTTTACTGCAGCACTATTTACATATAATAGTCAAGATATGGAAGAAGCCCAAGTGTCCACAGGACAGATGAATGGATAAAGATGTGACATGTATATACCATGTCATATTATGCAGCCATCAAAAAGAATGAAACTTTGCCATTTGCCAACAACATGGATGGATCTAGAAGGTATAATGCTAAGCAAAGTAAGTTAGAGAAGACAAATGCCATATGCTCTCACACATATATGGAATTTAAGGAAACAAAGGGGAAAAAAAAACAAAAATAGACCCTTAAGTATAAAGATCAGACAGATGGTTACCAGAGGGGAAGTGGGTGGGTGGGGGGAATGGGCAAAATAGGTGAAGGAGATTAAGAGCACAGTTATCGGGGCACCTGGGTGGCTCAGTGGGTTAAGCCGCTGCCTTCGGCTCAGGTCATGATCTCAGGGTCCTGGGATCGAGTCCCACATCGGGCTCTCTGCTCAGAAGGGAAACACTTCCCTCTCTCTCTCTCTGCCTGCCTCTCCATCTACTTGTGATTTCTCTCTGTCAAATAAATAAATAAAATCTTAAAAAAAACAAGAGCACAGTTATCTTGGAACACCTGGCTAGCTCAGTCAGTAGAGCATGTGACTGTTCGTCTCAGGGTTTCAGTTCAAACCCCACACTGTACATGGAGATCACATAAAAATAAAATCTTTAAAAATAAAAATGATTTAAAAAAAGAGTATACTTATGTTCATGATCACTAATATATGCAACTGCTGAATCACTAGATTGTACACCTAAAATAGCTATACTAGAAAGTTTTTAAAAATGTAAAAAAAAAAACCTCTCACAAATTAGCTTACAGAAAATTGACATTATCTTTTTTCTGTCCAACAATATTATAACTGTTTAATATGTACAGCTGTATGAATCTGTTGAAATCAGTTAGCATTTACATATTCTCCATAGAGTTCTTAGAATTAACATAGGAAAAATATATACATTTAAGAACTTTATCTTTTGTTACCATAATTAATACTGTGTTCTCTTAAACATTATTTCTTCTAACTAGTGGTCATATACAAGAAAGATACTTATTTACTTATGTATTCATTTTGTCTAGGATTAATTTTCTTGAGTTTTCGACAATCTGCTTCTTTCTTAGGGCCAAGACTGAAAGCCTTTCGTGATCTCTACCAACAAAAGTACAGCTGTCCTCCTTTAAATCCTGTGGTGCTTTACCTGTAGTGCTCTTAAGCTCCTTAAAGTATGTTCTACTTTACAATCTATTTCTTTAGGTTTTCATTTTAATACCAGTTTAGATTGCGAGTTTCTTGTGCATAGAGTCCATGAATATCTCTTCTTTTGTGACAGCATTCTGTCTAGTTCTTTGCACGGAATGAATGTGCTCAATAAATGGCTTTTTCAGATTGTTTTAGTCCTGTGAAAAATGCTGTTGATATTTTGATAGGAATTGCATTTAAATCTATAGATTACTTTAGGTAGTATGGACATTTTTAACATATTTGTTCTTCCAGTCCATGAGCATCAAATGTCTTTTCCATTTCTCTGTGTCATCTTCAATTTCTTTCATCAGTGTCTTACAGTTTTCAGAGGATGGATCTTTTTCACCTCTTTGGTCAGGTTTATTCCTAGGTATTTTATTATTTGTGGTGTGATTGTATATGGAATTGGTTTTTTTAACTGCTCTTTGTGCTGCCTCATTGTTAGTGTACAGACATGAAATGGATATCTGAATATTGATTCTGCATCCTACAACTTTACTGAAACCATATCAGTTCTTTTTTTTTTTAATCTATTTTAATTTGAGAGAGAGACACAGAGTGAGAGAGAGAGAAAGAGAGAACAAGCAGGAGGAAGCGCAGAAGACAAGACTCCTCGAAAGTAAGGAGCTCAATGTGGGACTCCATCCCAGGACCCTGAGATCATGACCTGGGCCAAAGGCACACACTTAACCAACTGAGCCACCCAGGCATCCCTGAATCCATTTATCAGTTCTAAAAGATTTTTTTTTTTTTGAGATTTTATTTTTAAATTGTCTCTAGACCCAATATGGGGCCCAAACTTTCAACGCTGATATCAAGAGTCACATACTTCACTGACTGAAGCACTCCTACTTGTTCTAATAGTTTTTTGGTGGGTCTTACATTTTACTAGGGGCTAATATGTAAGTTTAAAAGTAATCCCAATAAAATTCCAACAAAATTTTTTTTTTAATCTAGTAAGTGGGTTCTGAAGTCTATACAGGAAAACAAGTAAGGTCAAAAATATGAAATGGGGGAGAAGACTAGTCCTTTTAAATAACCAAATGCTAAAATAAATAGAAGAGCAAAGTACTGGAACTTAAAAGATTAATAGAAAAAATAAGGAGATAAGAAATATACAGAAACAGGGGTGTCTGGATGGCTCAGTTGATTAAACATCTGCCTTCGACTCAGGTCATGATCCCGGGGTCCTGAGACAAGCCCTGCATTGGGCTCCATGCTCAGTAGGGAGTCTGCTTCTCCCTCCCCGCCCCCCCCATCACCAGCGCCCCCAAGTTGCTCCTGAGCTTGCATGCTCACTTTCTCTCCCTCTCGAATTAATAAAATCTTAAAAAAAAAAAAATATATATATATATACACACACAAACATATACATATACAAATTTAACATATGATCTAGATTAAGAGTTAGGATACTTTCCCTTAAAGGGGCAGACAATAAGTAACTTTAGACTTACAGACCATATAGGCACTGTCATAGCTAATCAACTCTAACATTTTAGCACAAAAGAAGCCATAGACAACATGTAAATGATATGAACACAAGCTGTGTTCCAATAAAACTTATTTTTTTTACAAAAAGAGTTAGCACATCAGTGACGACTGTCTGCTGAACTGATATAGATATTAATGCAAATCAGTGCAGAAGATAAATTATTCAACAAATAATACTAGAGCAATCTTATACCTGTCAGGTAAAATAAAACTGGAACCGCACCTCATATGGGACACCAGGATAAATGCCAAATGGGTAAGATTCATGAGACCTTATTCATCCCATGTGTTTAGGTATGGGTATGCGATAGTACTGTGTAAATCAACTTTTCATAGGTACCTAATCATCTACTCAACCCTGAGGCCAACCCCATCCATACTTAGCATGCACTACCTATTTGTGGAATAAACAAATTCTCTTTCGAAAGCTTACAACATACAACACTATAATCTTTCCTGGATCATTAAAAATATTCATGGAAACAAGCAAAGGTCATCAAAGAATACTAAGCATCTAGCAGCCATAAGGAACTACTAATTAAGTTGTAAGAGAAAATCAAATGGAAATCCAAGTTCTTCAAATATAATAAGTATTGTACAAGACAGAAAGAAGAGCACGAAACAGAAAATAGAGATGCCAGATAGTCTAAAATTTTCTATTTTCAGTATATTCCTTTATTTTCACACTACATTCATAAACATTATACAAATGAAATCAATAGAACATTATCAGGCAACCTCCTGCCTAAACAGAAGGATAAATTGAGCTAAAACCCACTTAGACTATGTAAAAATAGATATACACCTGTAATTCACTTGGTATTCAATTTGTCATTAGAATTAGAAAAGAAGGGGTGCCTGCGTGGCTCAGTGGGTTAAGCCTCTGCCTTTGGCTCGGGTCATGATCTCAGGGTCCTGGTATTGAGCCCCACATCGGGCTCTCTGTTAGGCAGGGAGCCTGCTTCCCCCTCTCCTCTCTCTCTGCCTGCCTCTGCCTACTTGTGATCTCTTTCTGTCAAATAAATAAAATCTTTTTTAAAAAAAAGAATTAGAAAAGAGTTTTTTTTTTTAAGATTTTATTTATTTATTTGGGAGAGAGAGCCCACACAAGCAGAGGGAGAAATAGACTCCCCACTGAGCAGGGAGCCTGACATGGGGCTCAATCCCAGCACCCTGGGATCCTGATCAAACCAAAGGCAGCTGACCAACCGACTGAGCCATCCAGGCACCCCAGAAAACAGTAAGTATTGAGATCTGCCTACAGTGGGTGTGTTACATTCCTTCCCAAATTCAGTATGGTGTAAAAACTATAATCAGATTTTAAGGGGAAATCTATTTTCAGATTTATCCAGTTGTATAAAGGATTCATTCCATTCTCATGTATGGGTCTACACAGAAACTATGATGATCAAGATGGGGCATTTGCAACACTTGGTTCTTGTTTGCTGGATTTTCTGATATTAAAAAGGGGGAGCAAACTAAGAACAAAAACCATATTTTCAGTGGAAATAAAGATCTCTAGTTAGATGAAAATCAATGGTAAATTTATGTTTTAATAAAGCTTCCAAGGTAAATTACCTTCTAGGACTAAATCTCACTTCATTAAGAGAAAAGCAGTGGTTTGGGAGTTACATTTATAAGTACAAATATAAATCCACCAATAGTTTTTTTTAAATATTTTATTTATTTATTTGACAAAGCAAAGATCACAAGTAGGCAGAGAGGCAGGCAGCGGGGGGGTTGGGGGGGGAGCAGGCTCCCTGCTGAGCAGAGAGCCCGATGTGGGACTCGATGATCCCAGGACCCTGGGATCATGACCTGAGCTGAAGGCAGAGGCTTTAACCCACTAAGCCACCCAGGCGCCCCACCACCAATAGTTTTTTTTAAATATAATCAAATATCACCACAGTGTATATTCATACAATGGAATACTAAAACAGCACTGAATGAAATGAATAAATAGAGCTATGTGAATCCACAAGAATGAATTCATAAATATAAAAATCGAACTGCAGGAGAATTCATACATTATGTATCATTTATATAAAATTCTTTGTAATATTTTATTTATTTATTTGAGAGAGAGAGAGCACACAAGCAGGGAGGGGTTGCAGAAGGAGAGGGAAAAGCAGGCTCCACAGAGCAGGAAGCCTGACACAGGGCTCCATCCCAGGATGCTGGGATTATGAATGAGCCCAAAGGCAGACACTTAAACCAACTGAGCCACCCAAAGCCCCAGTTTTTTTAAATATGGTTAAACAATAGGACATACTGATGGAGGATAATAAATAAGCTTTGTAAGTCTAAGAGGGGACACCTGGGTGGCTCAGTAGGTTAAGTGACCAACTCTTGGTTTTGGCTCAGGTCATGATCTCAGGGTAGTGAGATCAGCCCCATCAAGCAGCATCTGCACTGGGCATGGAGTCTGCTTAAGGTTCTCTCTCTCCTCTCAGCCCCAATCCCTCATGCACGTGCTTGGTGTATACACTTTCTTTCTCTCCTTTTCTCTCTCTCTCTCCGGAACCCTCTCTCGAAAACAAAAAAGTCGAAGAAATATATGGGGTAAATAATGCCAAAATGAGGTGGTGCCTATTTCAGGGAAGGAAGTGAGTTAATTGGGTAGGTGTACAAATGGACTAGCAATGATCCATTTCTCATGGATGGCACATGCTGAATGGTACATGAGTTTTTGTTTTGTCTTATTCTTTACATTCTTTTTATACGCCTGAAAAATTATTTAATTTTTTTATTTTTTAAATTTAAAAAAAATTTTATTTATTCATTTGACAGAGATGACAAGTAGGAGAGAGAGAGGCAGGGGGCAGAGAGAGAGGAAGGGAAAGGACAGGCTCCCCTGCTGAGCAGAGGAGCCCGATGCTAGAGCTCGATCCCAGGACCCTGGGATCATGACCTGAGCTAAAGGCAGAGGCTTTAACCCACTGAGCCACCCAGGCACCCCTTTTATTTCATTTTAAAAAGCTACCACAACAGAGAGAAACCCAAAAAAAAGAAATGGTCAAAGCGGACGTAAATATACATTTCCCCCAAAAAATACAGAAATGGCCCAACTACCATATGAAAAGATGCTCAACATGAAATGCAAATCAAACCTATATAATAAGGATGCCACTTTACACCCACAAAAATGGCTATAACATCAAAAAGATAGTAACTGTACCCCTGAAAAAGAATAATACATTATAGATCAATAAAAATAAATAAAATGAAAATAAAATAAAAATTTTAAAAACAGAAAGAGAGTAGTACAAGTGTTGGTGACAAATATAAATGGTAACTTTCATCCACTACTTATGGGAATGTAAAATGGTAAATGTGCTTTTAGAAAATAGTTTTGGAGTTTTTCATAATGTTAAATATATAGAGTCACCATATGACCCCGCAAATTCCATCCACAACTAACTGCAGAGAAATAGCCATACAAAAACTATACAAATGTTTACAGCAGCATTATTCGTTAACAGCTAGAAAGTGGAAAACAACCCCAAAAGTCCATCAACTGATGATGGATAAACAAAATGCGGCATATCCATAAAAGAGAATATTATTCATCCATAAAAAGGAATGAAGCAGGGCGCCCTGAGTGGTTCAGTGGGTTAAGCCTCTGCTTAGGCAGAGGTCATGATCCCAGGGTTCCGGGATTGAGCCCCACATCAGGCTCTCTGCTGCTCCGCAGGGAGCCTGCTTCCTCCTCTCTCTCTGCCTGCCTCTCTGCCTACTTGTGAGCTCTGTCTGTCAAATAAATAAAATAAAATCTTTTTTTTAAAAAAAAATAATAAATAGGAATGAAGCACTGATTCATGCTACAACGCAGATTGAACTTTAACAAAATTTATGCAAAAATAAAAGAAGCTAGATACAAAGGGCTTATAATATAATCATATCACATTGATTATATTTATATGAAATATCGAGGACAGGTTAAATCCATACAGAAGAAAATAGACAAGAGAAGAAAATGGGTGGTTGCTAGGGGAGATGAAGGAGTAGGGGGGAATGAAGAGTGACTCCTAGTTGGTGCAGGGATTCTTTTTGGGGTTGTGGTAATAATGAGCATGTTCTGGAATTAGATACTGGTTATGGGTACACGGCTATGAATAATAATAAAAATCACTGAACTGTACACTTTAAGAGGGTGAATTTGATGGTGTATGAATTATATGTCAACTTTTTAAAAAAGCCCATCACACCTCAAAAAACTGCCATAGCATGAAATAGACTAGGGACACATCTGCAAAATGAAGCCCTAGGGACCCAAAGAATCCAAATTTTAGTTAATAGTGATATATGCACATTTACAGTATTCCTCAGAAACAACTTAAAAGGAAACAATGAAACAAGTTTAACATTTTTAAACTTAATTTAACCTGTGTACATGAGAGAGGAAGAGTGGATACCGCAAGCCAAGAGCATCCTCTGTAAAGGAATCAACAAAGTCCTCCAGCATATGAAGCCCAAATCTTTGCCTCTGTATTTCTTTCTTACAAACATTGTAAATCAAGGACCTGGCAGTTGGTAGCTTTGGAGTAAGAATGAGAGGCACATATGCTTCCTGCAGTCATGAAAACAAGAAAAAGAAACCCAGTATTTTTTCACATTAAAAAGGCCATACATGTATATATGTTTTTTTTTAAAGAACATACATTAACAATCTAGTTAAGTTTTTCTTACCTTAAGAGTGTTTAAAAGAAATGTATCATTTTCATAATATAAAATGCTTCCAAGCTGCTGTTACACATAACTTCACAATTTATACATGTGATGATGATAGAACTATCTATGTATTTTGTCACAGGATCATCTAATAGAAGTCACTATTACCATTTTTAAGTATATACTAGAATATGCATTGCTATCTACAGAGACTTGCACAACTTCAAAAGATCTCATCACCTATTACATTTTAAAAACTAAAAAAGTGTATGGGAATGACTGTTTTTAGTGTATGTGATGACTGTATATCGTGTAAAATGCGTGAAGTAAATGAAAAAGACTCATCATCACAACTTCAGTACCTAAATAACCATCTATCCATTTTTCTCTAGTGAGTAGTCTCATTTTTATCTACTCCATAAATGGCAAAGAAGAGAAGTCAGTCTTCCAGATTTTTAAGGACTCTACAGAATGATGGAACTCAAATGGAAACAGAGGCCACTTGGGGCAGCTCAGCCAGTTAAGCATCTGCCTTTGGCTCAGGTAATGATGACAGGATCCTGGGATCCAGCCCAACAACCTGCTCTCTGCTCAGAAGGGGGTCCTTTTCTCTCTCTTCCCTCTGCCCAATCCCTACCTCATGCTTGCTTCCCTCTTGCTCTTTTTCTCTACCTCAAATAAATAAATAAAAAAAATTTTTAGAAAAGTGACTACTCTAACCTAAATGGAAACATTTATTAGAAAATGGTTAAGTTAAACAATCTTTTTGCTTTTTTTGCTGTACATGTTATTTTTTAAAAATATCTTGAATACTTAGAAGAAATAACTTACAGTCACTAAATATGCCTGCTTCTATTACACAGCTATGTTGATTTGTCTTTTTAATTTTGAAAGAAGTGCTGCGATTTATGGTTCTGACCCTCCAATTAGATGTGCTAGCTCATTTTTAACACATTATAAGACAGTATATAAGTTGTGGGCTCATGATGGGGCATCCCACTCACTATTTTAACTTTAGAAATAGTTTCATAGTTTTCATCAGTCAATATTCTCAATTTAAAAAAACCTATTTATTGTTCTTCAATTATTCATATGATTTCAGATAATTCCTAATAATGCAGTTCAAGGAAGACATAAAAGTTTCAGCTAATCAAACATCTCACAAATGGACTTTTACCAATATACCATTTGATGACTTGGTCCAATATAACAAAGATCTTTTTTTAGCTGAACCAAAAGAATTTGGACTATCCATGACTAAATTGGGAGAATTGCAGTAACTTTCTGCAATAGTCTCCAAGACCTCTCAACTAATTTAAGCTTAGAATAGGTAATTATCATTGCTTAGATCTTAAATGCTGACATTTCAGCTAGGATATTTCTACGGTTTAAAACATCTTATAGAATGGCTATTCTACAATGTTAACAATGTTATATACTTGAGGGGCGCCTGGGTGGCTCAGTGGGTTAAAGCCTCTGCCGTCAGCTCAGGTCATGATCCCAGGGTCCTGGGATCATGCCCCACACTGTGGCTCTCTGCTCAGCAGGGAGCCTGCTTCCCCCTCTCCTCTGTCTGGCTGCCTCTGTGCCTCCTACTTGTGATCTCTCTTTGTCTGTCAAATAATAATAAAAAATCTTTTTTAAAAAAATTTTATATTACTTGAAGTTTACTAAAAGAAAGTAAATATTCAGTGTTATCTCTACAAAAACCCAAAAAAAAAGAAAGAAAAAGAAAAGAAGAAAGAGGAAGAAAAGAAAGAAAAGGAAAGAAATGGTAACTGTGCAGCAGTCTTCTTTTTAATTAGTTGATTTTGGTGAATATTTCACAATGTATACATATATTAAATTATTTCAAGCCACATACACTTGGAATTATGTATCATTTTAATTGTCAATTTATCATGAATAAATATTAATATTAAAGCTGAAAATATATATATATAACCAAGTTACTTGTAAAGAGTATAACAGGTAGTCTCACCCAAAATACTATGACCATAATTAATTTTTTAATACCTTGAAACTCAGAGCTTTTTCATAGTAACCTGCTAGTAGTGATTACAAAACCAAGAGACATTACTTTAGGGGCACCGGGTGGCTCTGTGGGTTAAAGCCTCTGCCTTCGGCTCAGGTCCTGATCCCAGGGTCCTGGGATCGAGCCCCGAATCGGGGGATCTCTGCTCAGCAGGGAGCCTGCTTCCCTCCTCTCCTGCCTGCCTCTCTGCTACTACTTGTGATCTGTCAAATAGTAAAAACTCTTTAAAAAAAAAAAAAAAAATTTAAGAACAAAAAGAGGGGCACCTGGGTATGGCTCATTGGTTTAAAGTTGTTTTTTTTATTTTTTTTTTTTTTTTTTTTAAAGCCTCTGCCTTTGGCTCAGGTCATGATTCTCAGGGTACTAGGATAGAGCCCCGCATTGTGTTTTGTCTGCCCTGCCAGGAAACCTGCTTCCCTTGTCCTCTCCCTCTTGCCTGCCTCTCTACTTACTTGTCATCTCTTTCTGTCAAATAAATAAATAAAATATCTTTAATAAAAAAAAAAAAAAAAAGAGAGAGGATAGAGGTAGGGAGAAGAGAGATGTAGACCACTAACCTTATAAGCACTAGTAGTTCAAAGGAACAAAGCAAAAAAAATGAAAAGTGAAAGCAAAATATCTAGTTCTAATTCTCAATCAGAGTCTAATTGAGGATTTGTTTATGGCTGTTTCCTATTGTACAGCTCCAGGTTCCCTACAAAAGTATAATAATTACATGATGGAAAATAATCCACAATTTGATTTTTTTCCCACACAAAACATTTCTTCTACCAGAGAGGAGGTAAATTCCAGCATCTTGATATTGTTAAAATGATAATTTATGAAACTACAGGATTCACAAAGTTTCAAGTTTTTCTACATTTATTTGTCATGTATATATTCACTGCAAAATAAGATGCTGATTCTCTTCCTTTATTTAAAAACTTATACAGTTGACAATTGAACAAACTTGGGAGTTAGGAGCACTGACCCTCCTGAGCAGCTGAAAATCCCCATATAACTTAACCCCCCCAAAAAACTTAACTACTAACACCCCTACTGCTGACTGGAAGCCTTACTGATAAAAAACAGTCAATTAACATATATTTTGTATGTTATATCTATCATATACTATAGTCTCCAATACACAGCAGGCTAGAGAGAATAAAATGTATTAAGAAAGTCCTAAGAGGGGCGCCATTGAGTAGCTCAATTTGGTTAAGCATTTCTGACTCTGCTTTCAGCTCAGGCCATGATCTCAGGATCCTGGAATTATTGAGTCTTTGTGTCAGCCTCCATACTCAGTGCAGAATTGCTTGTCCCTGTTCGTTCCTCCTCCTCTGCTCCTCTCTCCACTCATGCTCTCTCTCTCTAATAAATAATATGAAATCTTAAAAAAGTCTTAAGAGATAATATTTTTGTAGTACTGCACTGTATTTTATTGAAAAAAAAAAAAAAACCACATATAGTAGACACATGGAGATTTTCTGTCAAACAGGGGTTGTTCAAGAGGGCAACTGTCTTCTTTTTTAAGTGTTTCTATCAGTACACAGGAAACCAAATAAGGAGCACAAAAAAAAAAACTTCCCATGTTACCAGACATGCTTTTCAGACCCATCAATAGCTGTAGACAAAGCACAAAATTACTAGTAAAGCAAAAAAACCACCAAACCTAACTTAGATTGGAAGTTCTCATTAAATTAAAATTTACGAACTGCTAATTAATTACATAACAAATGACAACATGGAAAGTGATATACTTATTTATAATCATCTCATTTTCCTCTGTGACCACCTTCTTATATTATACTCTCTATGGGAAATCCTCACTTACTCTCACGGGTGTTTTAGAATGTATCCAATATGTGATAATAACTTAGTCTTTAATTGATATTAAGTGCATGAGACTTTTCACAAAATCAAAGAATAGAAGAAGCACACTATTAAAATGTGAATTGGTAACAAAAATCACACAATTAGATCAACAGAGGAGGAAAAAAAAATTGACAAACTACAATACCTTTTCCTGAAAAAAATACTTCAATGTTCCTAAACCCGATAACGGTTATTAGGGAAAACCTCAACAGCTAACATCCCAATCAATGGTTAAAAGATATGCATGGTTCTTCCGAAGATCAGGAACAAAAATAAATGCTCAATGAACTCACATGCTTCTATTAAACACTATATTAGAGGTTTTAATTTGGAAAGAAAAGGATATTAAAAAAGGCCGCAAGTACTAAAAAGAAAGAAGCAAAAGTCCATTTATAGATATAGATACATACCTTTGTATATAAAAAAGTCTTAAGGAACCCACTAAAAAAAATTACTAAAACTTAAAGCAGTTAGTTTTAGCAAAGGTTGCACAAGATCACATATAAAAAAATAAATGGTATTATATACACAGCAATGACATGAACAATCTGAAAAGGAAATTCATGAAAAACAATTCACAGGGGGTAACTTGAATGGATCCGTTGAGAAGAGAAACTTTGATGTGGGATCAAGTCATGGTCTCATGGTCATGAGATAAAGAGCCACGTCTGCATAAGGATGCTGACTACAGGCTGGCACAGAGTTCTGCGAAATATTCCCTATCTTTCCTGCTACCCTTTCACCCATTCCGGCACCGCTCGCTCTCCCTAACAGGAAATCTTTCATTAAAAAGGGAAAACAGGGGGCGCAGGGTTCGGGTATAAGTTGTGAATGTATGCCTTTGCTTCAGGTCGTGATTCCCGGAGTCATGGGGCGAGCCTTGAACCGGGGGTGTCCATGATCAGCGGGGAGCCGGCTTCTAACTTTTTTATACTAATCACCACGTGCTGGTTCCATCTATTGCTGTGTCTGTCAAAAATGAATAAAATCTTAAAAAAAAGAAAAAAAAGGAAAACAAGGAACACCTGGGTGGTCAGGGGTTAAGCCTCTGCCTTCAGCTCAGGTCATGATCTCAGGGTACTGGGATTCAGCCCCATATCAGGCTCTCTGCTGAGAAGGGGGCCTGCTTCCCCCACCTCTCTGCCTGCCTGTCGACTTGTAATCTCTCTGTCTCTGTCAAATAAATAAATAAAATCTATTAAAAAAAAAAAAAGGAAAACAATTCCATTTATCACAGCATTAATAATAAATTCTTACAACTTAACAGATAGTATAAAACTTATATGCATATGAAAAACTACAAACATTGTTAAAAGAAATAAAAGAACTTCTAAATAAATGGAAAGATATCCACATTCATGGATCAAAAGATTTAACACTATTAGACATTAATATATTCCCCAAATTAGGGGACACTGGGTGACTCAGTTATTAAGCATCTGCCGTCAGCTCAGGTCATGATTCCTGGGATCGAGCCCCTAACCTGGGCTCCCTGTTCAA